>NC_041384.1:670466661-670511126 GCF_002162155.2 Triticum dicoccoides
GGGTACCAACGTGTTCACCGTGTTCTTCCGCACCTGTGGGTGGTGGAGTTGAGCGTCGACGAGCGGCACGTCGGCGGCGGCCCCAACTCCGGCGGACGGTGGTTCGGGTGAGGTTGATTCTCTCCAAGCAGAGTTGCAAGCTTCAAATTGGGGTTCGGGTTAGAGCACTAGGTGTAGTAGGAGACGACTGGCAAGGTCTGGGAGGCGGGGTGGTCTCACCAGAGTGAATCACGCTGGGGCCCGAGGTGGATCGGGGCAGCCGGAGACAGAGGAGAAGACCCTCTCGAGGTCCTCTTAGTGGCTGAGCGTGACTCTGGAGGGGTGGAGGGGTGAGGCTTGGTCGAGATCGAGCTCGAGGCCCCTTTTTATAGCTGACCGAGGCGGTGCCCGAGAACGGGATAACTCCGGCGATGGCTACGGCTATGCAGGGGTTGAACGGGCCATTTAGGTGATTGGGCAGCTTCGAGATGATCCACTGGCTCCACTCAGACACTAACCTCGGTTGGATTTGGCCTGCTCTGCGGCTTCGATGGAACGGCGCCTCGCGGGCCCGTCGGCAGCAGAGAGCACGCTCTGTGCTTGCCAGGCCACGGCGACGGTGCCGCAGTCGTGCACACAGGAGGGGGTGGACACGCGGAGGGCTCTGGTGGCTGGGGCGGTGCCGGACGGTGCTGAAAGGCAGGGCCGGCCTCTGTTGGCCGCCATGGGTGGTTCTACCACCGCAGAAGATGTCAGAGCTGGCGAGCCACGTCGCCACCAACACCCACGCCCGGCCAAGCGAGTGTGCGGCGCACCGGATAAGAAGGGGGAGTAGTGAGCATTGATCTAAGGAGGCCACTGGCGAGATTGTCGACGGGTTCTGACGAAACGACACTGTCGACCGAACCCAGACACTGAATCTCTGAACTTTTCTGAATTCGGACAGAAACAGTGCATGCCAGGTGTTCGATGAAATGTTTTTGTCACGTGGGAAATTTTTCTGGAGCTGATCTTTGGTGAGGTGTCCTCTTGGTGTATCTGGAAGCTGCATGAATTATCTTAGAATTTTTGAAAAAAGGAAAATGTGAATTTCACCAAAAATGGCATTTCTGGTCCAAACTTGCAGTGGGCAAATTTTGAAATTTTTAAACTGAGGACAAGTGGATCTTGATGGATCTAGGTTGGCGGTACTAAGGACTAGTCAGAGGAGTTTGTTTGGAGTGAAAACTCCAAAGGAAACTTGTAGTTCCTTTGCAAATCACCTAGGTCCAAAACAAATCACAGAAATAGTTTTGAGGTTAAAATAAATTGAATAAAAATCAAAAATGGCTTGAAACTTGCTGGAGGTGGGAGTTTTGACTTGATTCAAGGCAGGGATGGGTTTTGGAAGGAAATGTCAATATGTGACATGGCAAAAGAGGAAATTTTGAATGGGAAAAGAACAAACCCATAATCCCTAGGGTTTCTTCTTAATAGAAGAAATTTCAAAAATAACTAGAGTAGAGTCAAGACAAAATGAAAAGTTCTCAAGACCAAAAATCAAGGTTGAGAAGAGTACCCAAATATTTGTCATAAAAGTTTTGAGAGGGAGAGGGTTTAAGAAAAAAATTTAATAGCCTCCTCCAAATCAAATAAAGATTTTGATAAAAAACAAATCAAAAATTTTGGAGTGTCATACTGAGCAAGAACCGTTCTTACCTACACATCAAAACCACAACGATAGTTCGTCAAGTTAGTGCTGTTTTAACCTTCTCAAGGACCAGGCGTAGCCACACTCGGTTCAACTAAAGTTGGAGAAACTGACATCCGCCAGCCACCTATGTGCAAAGCCTGTCGGTAGAGCCAGTCTCGCGTAAGCGTACGCGTAATGTCGGTCCAGGCCGCTTCATCCAACAATACCTCCGAACCAAAGTGTGAGATGCTGGTAAGCAGTATGACTTGTATCACCCACAACTCACTTGTGTTCTACTCGTGCATATGACATCTACGCATAAACCTGGCTCGGATGCCACTATTGGGGAATGTAGTAATTTCAAAATTTTCCTACGCACACGCAAGATCATGGTGATGCATAGCAACGAGAGGGGAGAGTGTGTCCACGTACCCTCGTAGACCGAAAGCGGAAGCGTTATGACAGCGCGGTTGATGTAGTCGTACGTCTTCATGATCCGACCGATTAAGGACCGAACATACGGCACCTCCGAGTTCTGCACATGTTCAGCTCGATGACGTCCCATGAACTCCGATCCAGCAGAGCTTTGCGAGAGAGTTCCGTCAGCACGACGGCGTGATGACGGTGTTGATGATGCTAACGACGCAGGGCTTCTCCTAAGCACTGCTACGATATTACCGAGGTGGAATATGGTGGGGGCCACTGCACATGGCTGGGAGAGATCAATAGATCAACTTGTGTCCCTAGAGGTGCCCCCTACCCCCGTATATAAAGGAGCAAGGGGGGAGGCCGGCCGGCCCTTGGGGCACGCCAAGGAGGGGGAGTCCTCCTCCTAGTAGGAGTAGGACTCCCCTTTCCTAGTCCAACTAGAAAGAGAGAAGGGGGAAGGAAAGAGAGGGAGAGGGAGAGGGAAAGAGGGTCCGCGCCCCCTCCCCAAGTCCAATTCGGACTCCTCATGGGAGGGGGCGCGCCACCTCCTGGGCTGCTGCCCTCTCTCTCCCCTTAGGCCCACTAAGGCCCAATACTTCTCCGGGGGGTTCCGGTAACCCCGCCGTCACTCCGGTTTTCTCTAAAACCACCCGGAACACTTCCGGTGTCCGAATATAGTCGTCCAATATATCGATCTTTACATATCGACCATTTAGAGACTCCTCGTCAATTTCCCAATCTCATCGGGACTCCGAACTACCTTCGATACATCAAATCACATAAACTCATAATACTGACCGTCACATAACATTAAGCGTGCGGCCCTATGGGTTCGAGAACTATGTAGACATGACCGAGACACGTCTCTGGTCAATAACCAATAGTGGAACCTGGATGCTCATATTGGCTCCAACATATTCTACGAAGATCTTTATCGGTCAAACCGCATAACAACATACGTTGTTCCCTTTGTCATCGGTATGTTCCTTGCCCGAGATTCGTTCGTCAGTATCTCAATACCTAGTTCAATCTCGTTACCGGCAAGTCTCTTTACTCGTTCCGTAATGCATCATCCCGCAACTAACTCATTAGTCACATTGCTTGCAAGGATTATAGTGATGTGCATTACCGAGAGGGCCCAGAGATACCTCTCCGACAATTGGAGTGACAAATCCTAATCTCGATCTATGCCAACTCAACAAGTACCATTGGAGACACCTGTAGAGCACCTTTATAATCACCCAATTACGTTGTGACGTTTGGTAGCACACAAAGTGTTCCTCCGGTATTCAGGAGTTGCATAATCTCATAGTCATAGGAAAATGTATAAGTCATGAAGAAAGCAATAGCAACATACCAAACGATCAAGTGCTAAGCTAACGGAATGGGTCAAGTCAATCACATCATTCTCTAATGATGTGATGTCACATCCCTAGCTTCTGGTAATGCTCTAGGCTAGCTACATGTGTGCATCATGTCTATATTCCAAAAATTGAAATGAGGAAATTGAACGCCTCAGAAATCATTTTAATAAAAGGGCAAGAAACCCTAAATTTGCAATCAGTAAATCCAAAATGCCCTAGAAATAGCTCTGACAATTTTGGCACGAGTTATAAATGAAACCAAAATTTTGGAACATTTCTAAGGAATTATTTGGGCTCTGATTTTAAATCAATATTCTATTTGAATTTGGAGTTATATTCATAATATATAATGAATATATTTTCAAATGCCTTGAGATATTTTATGTATATGAGGAGTAGACCTTAAGTGACATAAAATTATCCAAGGGAGTTTTGGCACTGTTTTCAAATTTATTTGAATTTGAATTCAGTGGAAATTAAATAAAAAAACAGAAGAAAAATTAAAAAAGAGCAGAAGACCTACCAGGCGCTTACCTGTCCAGCCTAGCCGGCCTGCTACTGTGCGTCCCGGCCCACAGCGTCGTGCCAGTCACCCTCAACCTCCTGCCAGGAGGATGAGAGGAGCGTGGCCACCGCGCGCGAGCACGCGCCCCGCCACCTCCTGCTTCCCACCGCTGCCCCGACGCGCCAAGACGATGCCATGACACCCCTGGCTCCCTCTCTCTCTTCTCCCTCACTCATCGCCCTCTCTCCCCTCGTCTGCTCTCTCTTCCCGAGCACCACCGAGCAGAGGTCGTCGCCGCCGATGCTGTTCACCGCGGCCACCGGGCCTCCCTCGTCCGTCCAGTGTGTCCAGTGGCTCCGTCGTCGTCGTTTTCGTCTGCCAAGCCGAAGGAACCAAGCAGACCTGCCCTAAGACGAGTGGCTCGTCATCGTTCCCCTTCTCGGATGCCGGAGATCGCCGCCGATGCCCCGCCTGCTCCAGGCCTTCCCCGAGCCTGCTTCGGCGTCCCCTGCACTCGATGTGAGCTCTGCCGCCTTTCTCCCTCCTCCCCGAGCTCGTTCCTGTCTTCTAGCCGTGCCAGCCGCCGTACCCGAGCGCCGCCGTCCGCCATGGTCGTTGCTCCCGCAGCCACCGTGCACCTCCACTCGAGCTTGTGCCTCCGGCGTGCTCCTGGAGAAACGTCGAGTCCAATGCAGCCTCTAGATAGCTTCCTCATGCACTGGAACCACGTGGCCACACTTGCCCGAACTCCGGCGGCCGCAAAAGAGCTCGCCGCCGTCAGCTCTGGCCACCCCAGCTCCAGTCGCTGCCACCAGTGGATGCGCCACTCCTCCAGCTCCCCGTAGAGCCAAACCCCATCGCAAACCACCCTCTATAGCACTGTCCCGAGCCACTCCGGTGAGCCTCCGCCGCGTGTTTTGGTCGCCGCCGGCTGAACTCCGGCGAGGGTGACGTGGCGCCGTAATTAGGGGTTAATCACCCCACTAACTAAGCCCCTATGCCACCGACAGCTGGGCCCCACCAGCTTAGTTAAACCACTAACAAAATTAGTTAGACTTAACTTAATCCTGATGGACCCAGGCGTCAGATTTGACCCTGCTGACGTGACCATTGACCAGGCCCACCTGCCAGCCACACAACACAGCCCTGGGTCACTGACCAGTAGACCCCACTAGTCAGGTTTGACCTGGTCAGCCCCAGTTGACTCGCTGACGTCATGCTTGCACAATGCTGATGCAGTTAATAATTTTCTGGATTAAAAATAATCTAGAAAATTTCCAAAACTTTGAAAAATCATAGAAAATAATCTATAGCTCCAAATGAAATAAATTATATATGAAAAATTATCAGAAAAATTCAAGGAATCCATCTGTACCATTTTCATGCATGTTTGAGAAAGCTAACCTCACTGTTTGGGATGAAACATGATTAGGGCAAATTTCATAATAGGTTTGGAGTTGGAATTTGATATAGTTTTGAATTCCACTTCAATTAAAATGACTTTCTGTTGCATTAGACCAAAACACATTCATATTGCCATGCCATAGCATGCATCATATTGTTGCATATCATCATGTGTTGATTGTGCTCTTTCTCAGTTGCCGGTGTTTGTCCCCCCTCAGTAGACGTTGATCCAGCGATGAATTCGATGACACCGATGAAGAGCTATACTATCATCAGAAGTGCCAGGCAAACAAAACCCCCTTGTTCATTCCGATACAGTCCCAGTCTCTTGCTCCTGCTCTCTTTTACTGCATTAGGACAACAACGATTCAACTGTTACATGCTGCGGTAGTTGAACCCCTTTCCTCTGCATGACCTGTCATTGCGACCGTAAATAGATGAAACCCACTAGCATGAGTAGGAGTTGTTTGAGCCCTGATGTGCCTACTCATTCATGCTTGTTGTCATGCCTGCTACTGCTTAGAGTTGAGTCAGGTCTGATTCATCGGGGATGAATTGGAATGTGGTGAACATGTCCTACTGTTGAGAGCTAAGTGTGTGAATACGATTTGGTAAAGGTAGCGGTGAGAGGCCATGTAGGAGTACATGGTGGGTTGTATCATTGCAGCCGTCCTCTGGAACTGAGTTCTGTGTTTGTGATCCATGAACAGTTACTACCACACATTGGGCTCCGGGCGCTCCAAGCTCTCTCGACTTATTAATCAACCTGAGCTCTGTCCAGGAGTTGCAACTAGTTTCTGGTGTTTGTAGGTAGTGTTAGTAGTCTACCAAGTGGCACATGGTATAGGTGGGCTTGGGACAGAATAGGCACAGTGGCACGGTGTACCAAGTGGCACCCGGATGGTGGGCTTGGGAACCCTGCTCACATCGTTTGGGGCCGTGAGCGACACCCCGGCCGGATCTCCTTGCGGATGGAACCCGAATAGGCGATAAAACTGGACTAGAGACTTGTTGGTTAGGCAGGTCATGGCCGACTCCCTCGCCAGGCTTCCGCTTGAAGGTTGCTGAGATACACGATGTGTACATGGTGGTCAGTGGTGAGAGCGTGTGTGAAGAAGTACACCCCTGCAGGGTTATCATTATCTATTCGAATAGCCGGATTCCTCGGATATGGAAACTTGGACCCCTTGCATAGTTCATAGACAAGTGAAAGTGGATACTCTAAAACTCGCAAGATAAGCATGAGTGCTATGGATGGCATTCTCGCAGGGAGGCGGGAGCGGATCCATAGTGGTGTATTGGTATGGTGAATTTGTGGACTCGTGTGCGCCACCTCAAAAGAGTTTCTTGCAGTCGTAGTTCAGGATAACCACCGAGTCAAAGCTGGCTTGCTGCAGTTAAACTCCACCACCCCTTTGTTGATACCGATGCATATGTAGATAGTTCTGATGTAAGTCTTGCTGGGTACATTTGTACTCACGTTTGCTTAATTTATGTTTTTGCAGAGAGACTTCAGTCTCGCTAGTAGTTCCACGTGGACTTCGACGTTTAGCTTGTTACCTCAGCTACGATCTTGTACCCTTGGGAGGGTCTTGTAGATAGTCAGGCTCCTCAGCCTTCTTCATTTTTAGTTGTCTGTACTCAGACAAGTTAAGCTTCCGCATGTGCTTTGACTTGTATGCTCTGAATGTTGGGTCATGAGACCCATGTTTGTAATATCTCGCTCCTTGGAGCCTAATGAATAAATACTTGAGTCGTAGAGTTATGTTGTGGTGCCATGTTGAATTTACACATATCGAGCATATTGTGTGTATGATTGAAATGCTTGGTATGTGGGGATCCGACAACCTAGTTGTTTATCCTTGGTAGCCTCTCTTATGGGGAAATGTAGTCCTGTGCTTCCATGAGCCATAGTAGTCCACTACAGCCCGATTCACCGAAGTCCGGCTAGCCCAGCACTACTGCTCCGGAACACTTGACTGGCCGACATGTGATTCACTTCGTTCCTGTGTCTGTCCCTTCGGGGAAATGTCACGCGGTGACATCCGGAGTCCTACCTAGCCTGCTCTAGCCCGGTTCACCGGAGTCCTGTTAGCCCAGTGCTACAGCCCGGATTCGCACGCTGCTGACCGACATGCTCGATGTTGATTCATGTATGCCCGTCCCCGTAAGTTAGTGCCACTTTGGGTTCATGACTAGTCATGTCAGCCCGGGTTCTCTGTCATATGGATGCTAGCGACACTATCATATACGTGAGCCAAAAGGCGCAAACGGTCCCGGGCCATGGTAAGGCGACACCCGCGGGAATACCGTGCGTGAGGCCGCAAAGTGATATGAGGGGTTACCGGCTAGATCGATGTGACTTGGAATCGGGGTCCTGACATGTGATCCCGTTAATCAAATCACAACTCATGTCTATGGCTAGGAAACTTAACCATCTTTGATTCAACGAGCTAGTCAAGTAGAGGCATACTAGTGACACTCTATTTGTCTATGTATTCACACATGTACTAAGTTTCCGGTTAATACAATTCTAGCATGAATAATAAACATTAATCATGATATAAGGAAATATAAATAACAACTTTATTATTGCCTCTAGGCCCTGTTGAAGAATTCATCCGATTAACCAGTTAACTTGCCGATTAATCCCTACTCATATGGTCCCCGGGTAGCCAATTACCCGATAAATCGTCCGATTAATTGATTAAATGGCCGATTAACTTGCCGATTATCCTATTAATCCCCTACTCACCAGCCGGCCGAGCAGCTACCAGTTAACGATTTCCTCAACAATGCCTCTAGGGCATATTTCCTTCATGTTGCACCATCGCAGCACCCACTCAGAGAAGCGACTTGAAAGCCATTCCTAAATTTAGTAAGTTTATCACAGGCATATCATTGTATTACATACAATAGGTCATCAACCCACAACGACAACGAGGGTACATTATAAACACTAAAGTTTTTATCACACAACAAATAACAAGTAATAAAATGAACTTGAACTCAACCAATCCTCGGCGTTGGAAACGCTTACTTTGAACCACAAGCGATTCTCTGGGAAGAGTGATACGTCTCCAACGTATCTACTTTTCCAAACACTTTTGCCCTTGTTTTGGACTCTAACTTGTATGATTTGAATGGAACTAACCCGGACTGACGCTGTTTTCAGCAGAATTGCCATGATGTTGTTTTATGTGCAGAAAACAAAAGTTCTCGGAATGACCTGAAACTCCACGGAGTACCTTACAATAAATAATAAAAAATACTCGCCAAAGATGAAGACCAGGGGGCCCACACCCTTTCCACGAGGGTGGGGGCGCGCCTTAGGGGGTGCGCCCCCTACCTCATGGGCCCCCTGGAGACCTCCCGACTCCAACTCCAACTCCAACTCTATATAACTGCTTTCGGGGAGAAAAAAATAGGAGAGAAGAAAACATCGCGTTTTACGATACGGAGCCGCCGCCAAGCCCTAAAACCTCTTGGGAGGGCTGGTCTGGAGTCTGTTCAGGGCTCCGGAGAGGGGGATTCGTCACCGTCGTCATCATCAACCATCCTCCATCACCAATTTCATGATGATCACCGCCATGCGTGAGTAATTCCATCGTAGGCTTGCTGGACAGTGATGGGTTGGATGAGATTTATCATGTAATCGAGTTAGTTTTGTTAGGGTTTGATCCCTAGTATCCACTATGTTCTGAGATTGATGTTGCTATGACTTTGCTATGCTTAATGCTTGTCACTAGGGCCCGAATGCCATGATTTCAGATCTGAACCTATTATGTTTTCACCAATAAATGAGAGTTCTTGATCCTATCTTGCAAGTCTATAGTCACCTATTATGTGTTATGATCCGTTAACCCCGAAGAGACAATAATCGGGATACTTACCGGTGATGACCGTAGTTTGAGGAGTTCATGTATTCACTATGTGCTAATGCTTTGTTCCAGTTCTCTATTAAAAAGAGGCCTCAATATCCCTTAGTTTCCATTAGGACCCCGCTACCACGGGAGGGTAGGACAAAAGATGTCATGCAAGTTCTTTTCCATAAGCATGTATGACTATATTCGGAATACATGCCTACATTACATTGACGAATTGGAGCTAGTTCTGTGTCACCCTATGTTATCACTGTTACATGATGAACCGCATCCGGCATAATTATCCATCATTGATCTGATGCCTACGAGCTTTCCATATATTGGTTTACGCTTATTTACTTTCCTGTTGCTATTGTTGCAATCACTACAAAATACCAAAAATATCACTTTGCTTTCGTTGCTCTTTTGTTACCGTAACCATCACTATCATATTACTTTGCTACTAAACACTCTGCTGCAGAACATACTAAGTTTCCAGGTGTGGTTGAATTGACAACTCAGCTGCTAATACTTGGGAATATTCTTTGGATCCCCTTGTGTCGAATCAATAAATTTGGGTTGAATACTCTACCCTCGAAAGCTGTTGCGATCCCCTATACTTGTGGGTTATCAAGACTAATTTCTGGCGCCGTTGCTGGGGAGCATAGCTCTATTCTTTGAGTCACTTGGGATTTATATCTGCTAGACACTATGAAGAACTTGAAAGACGCTAAGACAACAATTTATCCCTCAACTATGAGGCGAGGTAAGGAACTGCCATCTAGCTCTGCACTTGATTCACCTTCTGTTATGAGTAAGCTTGCGACACCTAAACCTGCTTCTGCTATCCGTTCTGATATGTCACATGTTATTGATGATGCTACTTCTGCTATACATGATACATATGATGAAACTACTTCTATGCTTGATACTACTATGCCACTTGGTGATTTTCTTGAGGAACGACTTGCTAGGGGTAGAGAGATTGAAAATATTGAATCTAATTATGAAGATGAAAGTGAGGATGAAGAATCACTTGTTATTCCTGAGGTTTATTTATTATATCAAGAAGCTTCTTTAGCTATTTTAGCTTGCAAAGATAGATATGAACTCAAAATGTTATTAGCTAAATGGAATAAGCAATCTCTAAATGCTAGGATGTGACCTGACCCTTCTTTTGCTACTTCACCTATCTGTGTTGCTGATAAGGATTATGGATTCTCTGTTGATGCTGATATAATTACTTTGGTTGAATCTGATCCATTTCATGGCTATGAATCTGAAACTGTTGTGGCACATCTTACTAAATTAAATGATATAGCTACCCTGTTCACTAATGATGAGAGATCTCGCCACTTTTATACCCTTAAAATATTTCCATTCTCATTAAAGGGTGATGCTAAGATATGGTTTAATTCTCTTGATCCTGGTTGTGTGCGTAGTCCACAGTATATGATTTACTACTTCTCTGCTAAATATTTCCCTGCTCATAAGAAACAAGCTGCTTTAAAGGAAATATACAACTTTGTGCAAATTCAAGAAGAGAGTCTCCCACAAGCTTGGGGGAGGCTTCTCAAGTTACTTAATGATTTGCCTGATCATCCTCTTAAGAAAAATGAAATACTTAATATCTTTTATAATGGACTAACCAATGCTTCCAGAGATTACCTGGATAGTTGTGCTAGTTCTCTTTTCAGGGAAAGAACACCGGATGAAGCTGAATTTTTTTTGAACAATATGTTGAAAAATGAAAATAATTAGGCACCTCCTGAGCCAGCTCCTGCTCCAATTAACGATCCTATTCCTAAACCAACTCCGAAGAAGAGGGGTATTCTATTTCTCAGTCCCGAAGATATGTAAGAGGCAAAGAAATCTATGAAAGAAAAGGTATTAAAGCTGAAGATGTTAAGAATTTACCTCCTATTGAAGAAATACATGGTCTTAATTTACCGCCTATTGAAGAAACATATGATCTTAATCCTTTATTTATTGAAGAACCTACAGACCTCGATAACCTGACACAGGTAGTAAATGTAAATTCTCTCTATAGATATGATAAAGCTGAAATCCCATTTACTAAATTTGCTAGCCCATGCTTAGATGAGTTTGATAAATTTATGGCTAAGCAAGAAGACTTTAATGCTTATTTTGGTAGACAATTAAAATACAACTCAAATATGCTTGGACACTTGGGTGATTATATAGCTAATGTCAAAGGTGAACTTAAACTTATTAGTGAACATGCTTCTATTGTTACCACTCAAGTAGAACAAGTACTTAAAGCTCAAAAGGAATTGCTCAATGAGATGAATAGTAAGAAAAATGATTATGATGTTAAAGTGGCTACTAGAACTGGTATAATGACTCAGGATCCTTTGTATCATGAAGGCCACCGTAAGAGAATTGAGCAAGATTCTCAGAGAAATAAAATTGATGCACCTAGTTCTTCTAAAAAGAAGAAAAAGAAAAATGATAGAACCGTGCAAACTTCTAGTGAACCTATTGCTGAACCACCTGGTATTCCAAATGATATCTCTATGTCTGATGCTGAAACACAATGTGGCAATGAACATGAACCTAATGAAAATGTTAATGATGACGTTCATAATGATGCTCAACCTAGTAATGATAATGATGTAGAAATTGAACCTGCTGTTGATCTTGATAACCCACAATCAAAGAATCAATGTTATGATAAGAAAGACTTTGTTGCTAGGAAACATTGTAAAGAAAGAGAGCCTTGGGTTCAGAAACCCATGCCTTTTCCTCCCAAACCATCCAAGAAAAAGGATGATGAGGATTTTGAGCGCTTTGCTGAAATGATTAGACCTATCTTTCTGTGTATGCGATTAACTAATATGCTCAAAACTAATCCTTATGCTAAGTACATGAAAGATATTATTACAAATAAAAGAAAGATACCAGAAGCTGAAATTTCCACCATGCTTGCTAATTATACTTTCAAGGGTGGAATACCAAAGAAACTTGGAGATCCCGGAGTACCCACTATACCATGCTCTATTAAAAGAAACTATGTTAAAACTGCTTTATGTGATCTTGGAGCTAGTGTTAGTGTTATGCCTCTCTCTTTATATCGTAGACTTGGTTTGAATAAGTTGACACCTACTGAAATATCTTTGCAAATGGCTGATAAATCAACTGCTATACCAGTCGGTATTTGTGAGGATGTGCCTGTTGTGGTTGCAAACATTACTATTTTAACGGACTTTGTTGTCCTTGATATTCCTGAGGACGATAGTATGTCTATTATTCTTGGAAGACCTTTTCCTAATACTGTAGGGGCTTTTATTGATTGCAACAAAGGCAATGTCACTTTTCATGTTAATGGTAATGAGCATACGGTACATTTTCCAAGGAAACAACCTCAAGTTCATAGTATCAATTCTATCAGAAAAATCCATCGATTATATTTGGAGGTTTTGAATTTCCTCTTCCTACTATAAAGAAGAAATATGATATACTATTGGGGATGTGCTTATCCCCGTTGAGGTAACCTAGTGTTATTTGAAATTTCTCCGGTTTCATGTTAATCGGAATGAGTTCGTTAACAAGACTTGATCAACCTTGTTAGTGGATTCCTTTTGATGAGCATGAGATGGATGAAACTAGAAGCACAACTTTCTGTACCCTCTCTATACTTTCTGTTATTTAGTTGAAATAAACTAAAAATAAATGATTTTCTGTCTGTTATCTGATTATCCGTGCAATATATAAATACCTCGAAAATAAAAGTTCTCCAAATGCCCTGAAATTTAAATATGATTTTTTCTAGAATATTTGAGGATTTATGGAACAAAGAACACACCAGGGGGCCAACCACCTTGCCACGAGGGTGGAGGGCGCGCCCAACCCCCTAGGGTGCGCCCCCTGCCTCGTGGGCCCACGGTGGCCCTCCTCCACTTATTCCTGCACCCATGCTCTTCTTCTTCCTCCCACAAACACGAAAACCAACTCAAGCATGAGTTCCAGCCCTCTTTGCTGCCATTTTCAATCTCCTTGCTCAAAGCACCTCTCACAAAACTGCTTGGGGAGATTGTTCCTTGGTATGTTACTCCTCCATTGGTCCAATTAGTTTTTGTTCTAATGCTTTATTCATTGAAATTTTTTGCCGCTTAGGTGACCCTGTTCTTGAGCTTGCATGTCAAATTTATATGATCAAAAGTAGTTTTGATGCATGATATAGGCCCTAGGCACTTTTAGGAGTAGTTGCTATCAATATTATTGAGTTTGGTTTACTTTTATTTTGAAGTTACTAAAAATTTCAGAATTTTTAAGAAAATGAAGAGGAGATTATTGAGGGGTTCATCGAGCCAAAGCTCGAAGGAAAAGGCACTGAAGCCTAAGTATAATTTGTCGCGCACCGTAGAGGTTCGGGCGTGTGAATGGCCTTTCGAGGATTTCTTGACAGCAGCCGGGATTTATGAAGAATTTCATGAATTGGTTCATAATGCAGGCCTCACCGCTTTCCTCCACGACCAATGCGATCAGTATCTCTTACTCACAAATACCTTTGTGCAAAACTTTCATTTTCATTCTGGGAACTCACCACCTACGGTGGAGTTTCATTTATATGATGAGCAGAAGGAGATGTCACTTTATGATTTCAGTCGGATTTGTTTAGTCCCTTTTGGGGGCAAGACAGAAGAACCACATCATGATGATGTGGAGGGGTTTATTGATACTATCACTGTAGGAGAAACTAGGAAGGTTTCCGATGCACGAATCACTAGCATACATTTTCCTGTTTTACGTTACTTTGCATTATTTGCTAGTCGTTTCTTAATTGGACGCGGAAACTATGGAAACCTTAGTATCCCTGATATAATTATTCTGCTCCACGGTTTATACAGTGATAACACTTTTAGTATGGGCGGTATTATTGCTAAACGGTTAAGTCTGAACCGTACAAAGGGTCCCATCTTTGAAGGCATCTATGCTACACGCCTAGCTGCACATTTTAACATACCCATTAGGCATGCTGAGAAGGAAGAAAAAGTGCTTCCACGTGTTTATCTAGATTAAAGAAGTATGGTCGCACATGATTTTATTATTAAGAATAGGGCAGGAGAGCTTAAATATCAATTGTTCTTTAATAAACATCATCCTGAGACTATTACCTTGCCTGCTCCTTCTTTGTTTGATTTGACTGTAGGTACGTACCTTGTTCCGTTGACGGCTATTCACGCCTACCGAAACCCTGCACCAGCCGAGGAGCCAGAACCGGAACCACAATTTGATCCTTCACGACAGTCTAACTATCAGTGGGATCCGGAGATGATTGCCAGCCAGTGGCAATCGGAGCCTTCTTCGTCCTCATCACAGTACGACCCCAACAACTATTATTATGGATATC
Organism: Triticum dicoccoides; assembly: GCF_002162155.2. Classification (NCBI taxonomy): domain Eukaryota; kingdom Viridiplantae; phylum Streptophyta; class Magnoliopsida; order Poales; family Poaceae; genus Triticum; species Triticum dicoccoides. Next base: position 670,481,252 of record NC_041384.1, read on the forward strand.
AGCCAGGCCAGCCGTGGCCATAGACCAACTTAGGCCAAAAGCCTAAGCTTGGGGGAGTACATATTTCTCACCGACATTACATTTATGTTCACACGCACTCATTGCTAGATGTCGGTGCTCATACTTTTTCATTGTATCATCCATGCTAGTTTATTTCCTTTTATGCTTTCTTTTTGTGTGTTTAATAAACCTTAAGAAAAAACAAAAAAATTAGTTGTAGCTTTTAATTAATTTAATTTCCATGCTTGTAGTAGTAATCAAAAAGAAAACCCCAAAATATTTCCTGTTCTTCTTTTCCTTGTTGGGAGCTTTCCCGTGTAAATAGTTTTATTTCTTTTCTTTTCCTTGGGGGTCAGTAGGAGAAGACCATAATTAAATTGTTGAAATGGCTCTTATATGCATTATTGTTTATCTGACAAAAGAGCCCATATTGCCTTGTCTTCTCCTGTTTATTGAATGCTCGCAGATTCCAGCTTAGTCCAATGCACGTGCACTCTTATTATTATTCACATCGTTCGGTCGTGCAATTATGACGATATATGATGGACTGACTGAGATGAGAAAAGCTGGTACGGACTCGACCTCTTTTGTTTTTGTAAATATGATGAGTTCATCGTTCTTGATTCAGCTTGTTATGAATAAACATGTGTGCAATGACAATTAGAGATCATAATTGCTTGTGCCATGCTTGATTAGCTATGAGTTATAATGGTTTACCTTGCGTGCCAACATGCTATTAAAATGGTTATGATGTGGTATGATTTGTGGTATCCTCCTCTGCATGATTTAAGTGACTTGACTTGGCACATGTTCACGCATGTAGTTGAAACAAAACAACATAGCCTTCACGATATTTATGTTCATGGTGGATTATATCCTACTCATGCTTGCATCCAATGTTTATTAATTTTAATGCATGTACATGGCTGTTGTCACTCTCTAGTTGGTCGCTTCCCAGTCTTTTGCTAGCCTTCACCTGTACTAAGCGGGAATACTGCTTGTGCATCCAATCCCTTAAACCCCAAAGTTATTCCAGATGAGTCCGCTATACCTACCTATATACAGTATCTACCTGCCGTTCCAAGTAAATTTGTATGTGCCAAACTCTAAACCTTCAAATAAATATCCTATTTTGTATGCTCGAATAGCTCATGTATCAACTAGGGATGTCTGTATCTTCCATGTTAGGCGGGTTATTCTCAAGAGGAGTGGACTCCGCTCCTCACTCACGAGATAAATGGCTGGTCACCGGGATGCCTAGTCCCATGCTTTATGCAAACTAAACCAAAAATAATTGCTAAACAAAACTCCCCCTGGGACCTGATGTATGTTGGAGGCACTCGTTGTTTCGAGCAAGCCATGGATTGATGTTTGTTGGTGGAGGGGGAGTATAAACCTTACCATTCTGTTTGGGAACCGCCTATAATGTGTGTAGCATGGAAGATATCGCCATCTCTTGGTTGTTATGTTGACAATGAAAGTATACCGCTCAAAATATTATTCACCTCTATTTCAAAACCGAGCTCTGGCACCTCTACAAAGCACTGCTTCCCTCTGCGAAGGGCCTATCTATTTACTTTTATGCTGAGTCATCATCCTCTTATTAAAAAGCACCAGTTGGAGAGCACCATTGTCATTTGCATTCATTATTGTTAGTTTACATTGAGTATGACTTGACTGGATCTCTTTGACCATGAATTACAATGTCTAGTCAGTCCTTGATCTTTAAAGGTGCTCTGAATTTATGTTTTGCAGTCTCAGAAAGGGCTAGCGAGATACCATCTTGTTATATCATATTATGATTGTTTTGAGAAAGTGTTGTCATCCGAGATTTATTATTATGGCTTGCTAGTTGATCCTGCTATTGATATGGGTAATCATGAGACCTGAGAATTATTGCAAATGTGGTTAGTTATAATCTTTGCTGAAAACTTGAATGCTAGCTTGACATATTTACAACAACAAGAGCAAACAGAGTTTGTAAAAGTTTTTCTTTATTTCTTTCAGTTTGTCAACTGAATTGCTTGAGGACAAGCAAGGGTTTAAGCTTGGGGGAGTTGATACGTCTCCATCGTATCTACTTTTCCAAACACTTTTTCCCTTGTTTTGGACTCTAACTTGTATGATTTGGATGGAACTAACCCAGACTGACGCTGTTTTCAGCAGAATTGCCATGATGTTGTTTTATGTGCAGAAAACAAAAGTTCTCGAAATGACCTGAAACTCCACGCAATACCTTACAATAAATAGTAAAAAAATCCTCGCCAAAGACGAAGACCAGGGGGCCCACACCCTTGCCACGAGGGTGGGGGCGCCTCCCTACCTCATGGGCCCCCTGGAGACCTCCTAACTCCAACTCCAACTCTATATAACTGCTTTCAGGGAGAAAAAAATAGGAGAAAAGAAATCATCATGTTTTACGATACGGAGCCGCTGCCAAGCCCTAAAACCTCCTGGGAGGGCTGATCTGGAGTCCGTTCGGGGCTCCGGAGAGGGGGATTCGTCGCTGTCATCATCATCAACCATCCTCCACCACCAATTTCATGATGCTCACCGTCGTGCGTGAGTAATTCCATCGTAGGCTTGCTGGACGGTGATGGGTTGGCTGAGATTTATCATGTAATGGAGTTAGTTTTGTTAGGGTTTGATCCCTAGTATCCACTATGTTCTGAGATTGATGTTGCTATGACTTTGCTATGCTTAATGCTTGTCACTAGGGCCCGAATGCCATGATTTCAGATCTGAACCTATTATGTTTTCACCAATAAATGAGAGTTCTTGATCCTATCTTGCAAGTCTATAGTCACCTATTATGTGTTATGATCCGTTAACCCCGAAGTGACAATATTCGGGATACTTACCGGTGATGACCGTAGTTTGAGGAGTTCATATATTCACTATGTGATAATGCTTTGTTCCGGTTCTCTATTAAAAGGAGGCCTTAATATCCCTTAGTTTCCGAGGGAGTCCTGGATTAGGGGGTGTCCGGATGGCCGGACTATACCTTCAGCTGGACTCCTGGCCTATGAAGATACAAGATTGAAGACTTCATCCCGTGTCTGGAAGGGACTTTCCTTGGTGTGGAAGGCAAGCTTGGCGATACGGATATGCAAATCTCCTACCATTGTAACCGACTTTGTGTAACCCTAACCCTCTCCGATGTCTATATAAACCGAAGGGTTTTAGTCCGTAGGACAACATACACAACAACAATCATACCATAGGCTAGCTTCTAGGGTTTAGCCTCTCTGATCTCGTGGTAGATCTACTCTTGTACTACCCATATCATCAATATTAATCAAGCAGGACGTAGGGTTTTACCTCCATCGAGAGGGCCCGGGTGTCCCTTGCCTCCTGTTACCATCCGGCCTAGACGCACAGTTCGGGATCCCCTACCCGAGATCCGCCGGTTTTGACACCGACATTGGTGCTTTCATTGAGAGTTCCTCTGTGTCGTCGCCGTCAGGCTTGATGGCTCCTACGATCATCAATGGCGATGCAATCCAGGGTGAGATCTTCCTTCCCGGACAGATCTTCGTCTTCGGGGGCTTCGCACTGCGGGCCAATTCACTTGGCCATCTGGAGAAGATCGAAAGCTACGCCCCTGGCCGTCAGGTCAGATTTGGAAGTTTAAACTACACGGCTAACATCCGTGGGGACTTGATCTTCGACGGATTCGAGCCACTGCCGAGCGTGCCACACTGTCTCGACGAGCATGATCTAGCTCTGCCGCCGAACAGTGCCCTGGAGGCCACACCCGCATCGGCTTCGACCCTTAATTCGGAGCCAACTGCGTCGATCGAGGATGGGTGGTTGGACGCCACCTCGGGGACTGCGATCCCAACAGCGATCGAGCCGAACACCAGCCCCGCACTCTGCGAGACTCATGACTCCAAGGAGCCGGACTCCTCTCCGGACTCCGAACCCTCCGCGCCCCTTCCGATCGAATCCGATTGGGCGCCGATTATGGAGTACTGTCAGGGACATGTTTCAGCACTCGCCTTTCGGCGATATTCTGAAGACACTGAAGTCTCTCTCTTTATAAGGAGAGCCCTGGCCGGACTATGGTCAGCAAGGTTGGGATTTGGACGATGAAGAAATTCAAAGCCCACCCACCACCCACTTTGTAGCCACTGTCGACGACTTAACCGACATGCTCGACTTCGACTCCGAAGACATCGACGGTATGGACGCTGATGACGGAGACGATGAAGAACCAGTGCCTATCAGGCCCTGGGAAGCCACCTCGTCATTTGACATATACATGGTGGACACCCCAAAAGAAGGATATGGCGATGGAACAGCGGAGGATGACCCCTCCAAGAAACAGCCTAAGCGCCGGCGTCAGCGGCGCCGCTCAAAATCCCGCCAAAACAAATACGGTGATTCCAGCACGGGGGATAATAATACTCCGAAAAGTGCCGAAGAAAACCCCCTCCAGCAAGATTTAGCACAGGAGGATAGAGAAACCAGCCCTCATGAGAGAGCGGCAGATAGAGAGGTCGAGGACGATAACTATATGCCTCCCTCCGAAGACGAGGCAAGCCTTGACGACGACAAATTCGTCGTGCCAGAGGATCCCGTCGAGCAAGAGCATTTTCAATGCAGTCTTATGGCCACGGCAAGAAGCCTCAAGAAAAAACAACAACAGCTTAGAGCTGATCAAGATTTGCTAGTCGACAGATGGACTGAAGTCCTTGCGGCCAAAGAGCATAAACTCGAACGCCCCTCCAAGAGCTACCCAAAGCGCAGGTTGCTTCCCCGATTAGAGGAGGAAGCACTTGATGCGGCCGACCCGCCACCTCGTGGCCGCGACAGAGAGGCCTCTCGGCCCTCCACTCAAGCCGCACCCCGTACCAAGGCACGGGAATATGCACCGGACTTACGAGATATGTTGGAGGACAAGGCAAGGCAAACAAGATCGATCTACGGATCGCGTGGGTGCCCCACGACTCGAGATAGTATCCATCACGCCGTCCACAAATTCGGCAGGGCCGAACATAGTAGACAAAGCTCATTGCAGCTACGTCGTGATATAGCCCAGTACAGAGGCGCCGCACACCCACTATGCTTCACAGACGAAATAATGGATCATCAAATCCCCGAGGGTTTCAAACCCATAAATATCGAATCATATGATGGCACAACAGATCCTACGGTATGGATCGAGGATTATCTCCTTCATATCCACATGGCCCGTAGTGATGATTTCCACGCCATCAAATACCTCCCACTCAAGCTTAAAGGACCAGCTCGGCATTGGCTTAACAGCTTGCCAACAGGATCAATCAGTTGTTGGGAGGACCCGGAAGCCGCATTCCTCGACAATTTCGAGGGCACTTATGTGCGACCCCCAGACGCCGATGACCTAAGTCACGTAAGTCAGCAGCCAGAGGAATCGTCCAGGCAATTCTGGACACGGTTCCTAACAAAGAAAAATCAAATAGTCGACTGTCCGGACGCTGAGGCCCTATGAGCCTTCAAGCACAATATCCGTGACGAGTGGCTTGCCCGGCACCTTGGACAGGAAAAGCCGAAGTCTATGGCAGCACTCACGACACTAATGACCCGCTTGTGCGCGGGAGAAGACAGCTGGCTTGCTCGTAGCAACAATATGACCAAGAACCCTGGTAATTAGGATACCAGGGACAGTAGTGGTAGGTCGCGTCGCAATAAGCAGATGTGCCGCATTAACGGTGACAATGCTGAGGATACGGCAGTTAATGCCGGATTCAGAGGCTCTAAATCCGGTCAGTGGAAAAAGCCATTCAAAAGGAATCCTAGGGGACCGTCCAGTTTGGACCGAATACTCGACCGCTTCTGCCAGATACATGGCACCCCCGAAAAGCCGGCCAATCACACCAATAGGGATTGTTGGGTGTTCAAGTAGGCAGCCAAGTTAAACACCAAAAATGAAGACAAGGGGCTGCATAGCGATGACGACGAGAAGCCCCGGCCGCCGAACAACAGTGGACAGAAGGGTTTTCCCCCACAAGTGTGGACGGTGAACATGATATACGCAACCCACGTCCCCAAAAGGGAGCGGAAGCGCGCGTTAAGGGATGTATACGCGGTAGAGCCAGTCGCCCCAAAGTTCAACCCATGGTCCTCCTGCCCGATCACCTTTGATCGAAGGGACCATCCCACTAGCATCCGTCATGGTGGATTCGCCGCATTGGTTCTAGACCCAATTATTGATGGATTTCATCTCACTAGAGTCCTTATGGACGGCGGCAGTAGCCTGAACCTGCTTTACCAGGATACAGTGCGGAAAATGGGCATAGATCCCTTGAGGATTAAGCCCACCAAAACGATCTTTAAAGGCGTAATACCAGGTGTAGAGGCCAACTGTACAGGCTCAGTCACACTTGAAGTGGTCTTCGGATCTCCGGATAATTTCCGAAGCAAGGCGTTACTCTTCGACATAGTCCCATTCCGTAGTGGCTATCATGCATTGCTCGGGCGAACCACATTCACCAAGTTCAATGTGGTACCACACTACGCATACCTTGAACTCAAGATGATAGGCCCTCAACGAGTAATTACGGTCAGTGGAAACACCGAACGCTCCCTCCGAACGGAGGATCACACGTCGGCCCTTGCAGCGGAAGTACAAAGCAGCCTCTCCAGGAAGTTCTCCAGTCCGGCCATTAAACGACCGGACACCGTCAAGCGCGCCCGGAGTAACCTACAACAAGACCGCCTGGCACGATCCGAGCAGGCGTAGCAATGCGGCCCCAACCCCAGCCCTCGCAAAAATGCGACACCAGTACTTCGCGTACATAACTATGCTCTAGAAATACCATGGGTACAGGGGAAGGGGCACCATCACGGCACGCCCGAAACACGGCTTAAACCGCACCAGGGGCTGGCGATTTTTTAATTTTCTCTTATTTTCAGGACTCCACACTTCGGAAGGCATGTTCGGCAGTTCAATTGCCACACAAATGATGCAAGAACTAGGGAAGCAGGCAAGCCGCGCCGCATTACGGAACTCCCAGGTGGTCTCTATCACGAGCAGTGTAACTATTTCACATACTATTTCGCAGCTTGCCCCTGGAACGGACATGTTACATAGTCCAATCTTTTGCTTATCGCATTATTTGTATCGTTCTGCTTTGATCGCAGCCCTCTTTAATAAACAGTGCATAGCTTTTGTCTATTTTTGCATTACTCTTATATATATATATATGTTCCTTAATGACATATTGCACCTGTACACTTTGGTACGGCCTAAATACGCCAGGGGCTTTAGTACCCCTCAATATGGTGTGAGAAGTCCGAACACTTTAACAAGTGCGGCACCCCGAACTTATAGCATTATATGCATCGGCTCCGAATCATGTCTTGGGTCAATAGTTGGGTTTGCCCGGCTCCTATGTTTTGGTGCCTTATGTTCCGCTATATCGGCTAAGGTAGCACTAGGAGAACCACTGCGATTGTGCCCCCGCTGAGCTGGGTCGAGCACCTCAGTGGAGAAAGCTAAAACTGACTATCATGATGAAGCAAGAGTTGGTCGCTGTTCGAGAGGTTTTTTCGAGTGCCTAACGACTTATGCCGCTTAGAGCGAGGAGCCGGCTCTGTCCGGCCAAGGCGTGGATAGCGCCCCGAACTCGGTCTTCCGAATACCAGGGGCTTCGCCGAAATTTAAAATTATAGAATTCTATGGCTAAGTGAGAGTGTTCATGCATTATAGTCCGATTGCCTTGTTCGTTGGGCTGAGCGCCTCCCTCGAAGGACCAAACATGGGGAAAAGAGCGCTCAGGTTTATCCCCGAACACCCCAGCACTAGCGGCACGGGGGCAGAAGCTGACGATTTGCCATCTCTCAGAATTGATAAACAGCCGCACAGAAGGTAATATTTTAAATTCCAATAGCATTGCTTAGCGCATATGAACAAGTTTTCAGCGGACAGGACAAAACGAGCAAGTTTCACTCAAGAATTACATCCCTAGAACATTCATCCGCCACAAGGCAGGCACCCTTCAGAACATCCTTATAATAATTCTCGGGCTTGCGATGCTCTTTCCCCGGCGGTGGCCCGTCCTTCACAAGCTTCTCAGCATCCAGCTTGCCCCAGTGCACCTTAGCACGGGCAAGGGCCCTACGGGCACCTTCAATGCAGACGGAGCGCTTGATGACTTCGAGCCTTGGACAGGCCTCCACCAGCCGCCGCACCAGCCCAAAATAGCTCCCAGGCAGAGCCCCTCCAGGCCACAGCCGAACTATGAGGCCCATCATGGCCTATTTGGCCGCCTTGCGGAGCTCGACCAGTTGCTTCAGCTGGTCGCTCAGGGGCACGGGGTGTCTGGCCTCAGCATACTGAGACTAGAACACCTTCTCTGTCGAGCTGCCCTCCTCGGCTCAATAGAATGCAGCGGCATCGGACACACTCCGGGGAAGATCTGCGAACGCTCCTGGAGAGCTCCGGATTCGGGTAAGTAACAAGTAACTCACGTTTATGTGTTTTCTTTGCATAAAGAATGCCCTACCCGCCGCTATCTTCTTCACCTCATCCAACTCCTGGAGGGTCTTCTGGGATTCGGCCTTGGCAGACTTGGCATTTTCAATAGCCACCGCAAGCTCGGACGCTCGCGTCTTTGAGTCAAGCTCCAAACTCTCATGTTTTTCCATGAGAGCCTGGAGCTCTTGCCGTACGTTGCCAACCTCGGCCTCATACTTCTCCCGCTCGGTGCGCTCCGTGGCCGCCCTCTTCTCGGCCTCGACAAGCACTTGCTTAAGGGTCGCCAGCTTAGACGTGGCCCCTACAATAGCCACGATAATCCAGTCATTTTTTGCAATTGCACCTTTTTATATATGTTTAAACAAGGTATTTCTTACCTTCATTGTCCTCGAGCTGCTTCTTGGCACGCCCGAGCTCTTGCTCGGACCGCTCGAGGTTCTGCTTTAGCGTGTCCACTTCCGCAGTCAATGCGGCGGACGCAAGCAGAGAAGCCTGCATATGCATATTGACTCCCTTTTGTTAGACTCCTGCGAATTTTATTTGATCCTCTATTCGGCTTTTCTTCCCGAACGCCAAACAGAGCATCAGGGGCTACTGTCTATGCGGTAATATTATTTACACATTCTTTACTTACCTCAAAGCCTGTTAAAAGGCTAGTACAAGCTTCAGTCAGTCCGCTCTTGGCAGACTGAACCTTCTGGACCACCGCACTCATAATGGTGCAGTGCTCCTCGTCGATGGAGGCGCCTTGGAGCACCTCCAACATATTGTCCGGCGCCTCCGGTTGGACGGGGGTCACCGGCACGGTGGGCTTGCTCCTCTTGGAAGGAGGTCCCCCGCTGGACTCTGGAACCTTTGAAGGTTCCGAAGCGGTGTCTGGCCTAGAGCCAGACTTGGACCCCTGGGGGGTTTCATCCCCTTTACTCCTGGATTCCGGGAGGTCGCCTTGCGGCGCCTCCAGGACCACCTCCTCCCGGCTTGGAACCTATTGGGACAACACTTCAGTGTCGTCCGTAGGGCGGGGGGAGAAAGCCGTCCGAAGCGAGTTCACATCCGACGAGTCCAGTGAGCCGCCGACGACGCGTCGAGCCGGTCTTTGGGTGGGTTGCATAAACATATTCGACATAATGGAAAGATGTGCAATAAACGAATACTATGAATTACTCTGGTATCCGGATACTTACGATTTTGCCAGGGGCTTGGCCCTGGGCGGCCACTCCTCTCCGCCGTCGCCGGCGTCGGTGGAGTAGTCCGGAGGAAGGGTTTTCCCCTTCTTGGACCGTCCGGCCTCCCCAGAGAGGGCGGCCTTCCTTTTCTTCTCTCCTCCCGCTGGAGGGGGATAGGTCTCTTCTTCTTCCTCCCCGTCTACACGGGAGGAATGCGCCTCAGAACCGTCGGATGATGGATCCGACACCTCCTGGCGCCGGGGACTCTTTTGAGTCCCCGTGGCCTTTTTCGCGGCCTTCTTCTCCGGCACCACATAGGGTGCCGGAACCAGCAGCTTCGCCAAGTGAGCATCCGCTGGGCCTTCGGGCAAAGGAGCCGGACAGTTGATCTGTCCAGACGTCACCTGCCAATCCTGTCAAAGGTAAGGGAGCTTAGATCCCGCATGGAGTCAAACTATGAAAAACTGATACCCTGTAAAAGGAAAAAATAGCTTACCGCATGAGCGTGACGCTGCATACTGAATCCGCGATCCTCGGTAGCGGATGCGGGGGCCTCGGCGCCCTTGAAAAGCACCTTCCAGGCATCTTCGTACGTCGTGTCGAAGAGCCTGCTCAGAATTTGGTGCCGCGCAGGGTCGAACTCCCACAGGTTGAAAGCCCATTGTTGACACAGGAGGATCATGCGGATGATCATAACCTGGACTACGTTGACAAGTTTGAGCTTCTTGTCCATAGGGTTTGGATGCATGTTTGGAGTCCGGTCAGCTCTCCTTTTTTACACCACGACAGGCCCGTCTCCTTCTAGGAGGTGAGCCGCGTAGGGGGTCCGGATCGAAACTCGGGGGCTGCGACCCATTCGGGGTCGCACGGCTCAGTGATGTAAAACCACCCCGATTGCCACCCCATCATGGTCTCCACAAAGGAGCCCTCGAGCCATAAGACGTTGGCCATCTTGTCCACCATGGCGCCTCCGCACTCCGCCTGGTTGCTGCGCACCACCTTCGGCTTGACATTGAAAGTCTTGAGCCATAGGCCGAAATGAGGGCAGATGCGGAGGAAAGCCTCGCACACGACACTAAACGCCGAGATGTTGAGGACAAAGTTCGGGGCCAGATCATGGAAATCCAGGCCGTAGTAGAACATGAGCCCCCGGATAAATGGGTGAAGAGGGAAGCCCAGTCCGCGGTGGAAATGGGGGAGGAACACCACCCTCTCATGGGGCCTAGGGGTGGGGATGAGCTGCCCCTTTTCGGGAAGCCGGTACGCAATGTCGTTAGACAAGTATCCAGCCTTTCTCAGTTTTTTGATGTGTCCCTCCGTGACGGAGGAGACCATCCACTTGCCTCCCGCTCCGGACATGGCTGGAGAAGGTTGAGGTGGGGAGTGCGGACTTGGGCGCTGGAGCTCGAGTGCGCGAGAATGGATAAGCAAGGGAGGAAAAAGGCGTAGGTGAAAAGGTGGATCCTTATCCCCTTATATGGGTAGACGCAACTATGTGTCCCCACCAGCCTGGTAAAACTCGCTTATCTCCAATCGCCGTAATCAATGGCGCGGTTGGGTTACCCACGCCCGTATTGATGAGAATCCCGGAATAAGGGGACACAATCTCTGCTTTAACAAGACGTGCCAAGGAAACCACCTCGCATGACGCGCTGGGGTGGGATAATGAAACGACTCGGATAAAGGCTTGGCCGTGGTGTGTCTCGCTATGGAATACGTCAGCAGATTAGATTGGTGTAAATATTATTCTCTCTATGGCAATATGTGGAAACTTATTTTGCAGAGCCGGAAACTATCTTTGTGTTCAAAATCTTCTATGAAGTACTTGGAGGAGGAACCCGACTTGCAATGCAGAAGACAATCTGCGCGCCGGACTCTCGTCATTGAAGTCTGGTTCAGGGGCTACTGAGGGAGTCCTGGATTAGGGGGTGTCCAGATGGCCGGACTATACCTTCAGCCGGACTCCTGGACTATGAAGATACAAGATTGAAGACTTTGTCCCGTGTCCGGAAGGGACTTTCCTTGGCGTGGAAGGCAAGCTTGGAGATACGGATATGCAGATCTCCTACCATTGTAACCGACTTTGTGTAACCCTAACCCTCTCTGGTGTCTATATAAACCAGAGGGTTTTAGTCCGTAGGACAACATACACAACAACAATCATACCATAGGCTAGCTTCTAGGGTTTAGCCTCTCCGATCTCGTGGTAGATCTACTCTTGTACTACCCATATCATCAATATTAATCAAGCAGGACGTAGGGTTTTACCTCCATCGAGAGGGCCCGAACCTGGGTAAAACTTTGTATCCCTTGCCTCCTGTTACCATCCGGCCTAGACGCACAGTTCGGGACCCCCTACCCGAGATCCGCCGGTTTTGACACCGACAGTTTCCATTAGGACCCTGCTGCCACGGGAGGGTAGGAATAAAGATGTCATGCAAGTTCTTTTCCATAAGCACGTATGACTATATTCGGAATACATGCCTACATTACATTGACGAATTGGAGCTAGTTCTTTGTCAGCCTATGTTATGACTGTTACATGATGAACCGCATCCGGCATAATTATCCATCATTGATCCGATGCCTACGAGCTTTCCATATACTGGTTTACGCTTATTTACTTTCACGTTGCTATTGTTACAATCACTACAAAATGCCAAAAATATCACTTTGCTTTCATTACTCTTTTGTTACCGTTACCATCACTATCATATTAGTTTGCTACTAAACACTCTGCTGCAGATACTAAGTTTCCAGGTGTGGTTGAATTGACAACTCAGCTGCTAATACTTGAGAATATTCTTTGGCTCCCCTTGTGTCGAATCAATAAATTTGGGTTGAGTACTCTAACCTCGAAAGCTGTTGCGATCCCCTATACTTGTGGGTTATCAAAGAGCTATCTACTGTCAATCTCGAGACTAATGCAGGACTGGTCATCCAGGCTGAAGCGGCCTACTATATCATGACCAGGGTAGGGAACCACCGCAATATCCAACGTATAGATACAGTTGCTTGTCATAAATGGTAGTAACGTTGTGTCAACAGCAGTTGGATCGCCTTTCACCATCATTGGATAGTTTTGTCCAGGGAAGGGCGAGTTTGCTCCAAGACTATCAATACTGTACCGGGGAGAAGGTGTTGGCGCTAGCACACTACTAAACATCCCGAATACCATGCAACGGGTGTTGGAATAGGTCTAGAGAGTGTGTCAATGGGAGAAAACACCTGCTCCCTCAGTAGTAACATCAACAGTGGGTTGTATACAGACAAGAAGTGGTGATCCATTGGAATTAGTTGCCAGCCGCCAGTGAGCATATGGGCCCTGCTCGTCCTCATGCTTGTTATCATCACCATCGTCATCTCCCCCTTGGTTATACAAAATTTCAAGTATAGGTGGTGGAATGTTCACAGGACATTGGAAACACAAGAAGGAAGTTAATTAGTAGAGACGGGAAACTTGCTAACTCGCATGCATGTGGATGAAACAATTATAATTACAGTGGAAGACAAACGTACCGAAACTACGAAGATCCCATGCAAAAATAGTGCCACGAGTGGTGGCAGCAAACACAAGACCCTCGTATTCAATTGCATCACAGTACACGTCCGTGTATAGAAACTGATTTTTGAGCAATATCCATCCAGTCGAACCACGAAGGACGGCAACAATCTTGTCAAAGATAGCAACAACTTGATAGTTCTTGTAATTCCAAGAGCGGTTGGGAACTTGAGAAATTGCTATCTTCCGTAGACGACAGTCACCATGATCATATTTGAACGTATGTAGATCATCTGTGTGCTCAACCTCAGGGCACTCGGAGATTTTTGGAAGTGGAATCCGCTAACGAGTGTAAACATTCACAAGTTCCCACTCGCAGTTGTACCCAATATAAACAACCCAATCTCCATTTGCGCCTGCCCAAGCCTTGCCCTCAAGTGATGGCATCTTAACATCATACATATCATTATCAAGCGACATCAACTTGCACAAGGCGAGGCTTCCCTCGTCCCCGTACCAGTCAGCAGGGTCACGGCGAAGAAGATAGGGGAGATCAAACCGCTCCTGGACCCTTGGGTTCCTTGTAATGATGTTATTAGTTGAGTCGAGAATGGTCTTGAATGAACCTGCCATGCTAGCCGAGGTGATGATGTCGCACCGATCAATGAGTTCCCCCACCACGTCATCTTTTAGATCAGGGCAAGAATAACAGGGTCGTTTCCGGCTTGTTCCCTCCATGTAGAAGATGACCGAACAATGGCAGAAGGAAGGGTGAAGGCAAATGGAGGAGGGAGGAAGAGCGTGCAGCAGTAGTTCCAAATCGAGAGGGAAGGTGAAGAGTCCGTGGACGGTTGCCAGTTTGCCACGGTACACGAAGAGGCGCCCCGGCCTACACGTCCTTTCGGAAATTGTACAAAAGGACTCGCCGTCATCACATTGACATGTTGGAACGGGGCCACATGTCCAAGAAACATGGTGTATAATTTCTCGTGCAAAATGCGATCTGGCCGCGTTGGCTCGAGGTGCCGCATTAGTTATCGACCTTTATTTTTTTAACATGCAATCTGAGTGGATAGCTCTTGTGGTCATCACACGTGAGCGGACATATAGGTGGGCATGCGGCAACAATCTAAGTGCTAAAAGAGTTGATCTCGAAAAAAGAGTTGATCCAATGCTTGGTTTTGTTTGGATTTTCCAACTATGACCATTGGATAGAGTGAATAAATTGCTTACGTTCAAAGTTATTCTAATACTATAGAATGGTATAGGAACGTGGAGAGATTTGGTTGATTTTATATCGCTGAATAATATAAAATATTATGAGTGCAGACGCTACACCCCGAGGTTTGTAGCTCCTTCTCGGTCATCGGGAATATATGTTCTTCCACTCTTTCGTTTAAGACATGAGCTTTGTTCATCCAGTTGCCGACACGCGGGACATCTATATGCCTCCATTTTACAAAATCATACTATATGCCTCCATGACACGCGGGACATCTAGCATCAAGGTGGCGTGTCATGCAAGAAAATGGAGATATGTAGTGCGTAAGTGAGTCGTGCACTTCGATGGCACCTAGTACTACGCAATATTTTTTCTCCTCGATGGCACGTGAATAGTGCACATACTCAACGATAGAGCATGGGATGGTAGCCATGGACATGGCCGGCCCTTTTTGAAGAGAGTACTAATTAATATGTAATTTTCATGTGTCTCGTCAACTCGCAGAACGACGAGAAGCTTGCTTACTAAGCCTTCTCCCTCGCCAACGCGTGCGCGGTGGCTCACAGCACGAGGAGAAACTTTTACTTACAAGCGGTGGACGTGCAGCAGTTCATTTGGTGTCAGATTACCAGAAGTAGTATAGTACCATCATTATTGTTAGACTTCTAGAAGAGGAGAAGAGCCAAGAGCAAGGTCACCTACTAACCTAGTACAGTAGTACTACAGCCAAAGTTGGTCCCACTTTTTAGAGCATGGTTAATTAATATAGGCGGCTCTTACAGCGGCACATCATTTAGAGCAAGTACTCTCTTCGTAGGATCAAAGGAAATGAAACAAAAGTTGGAGTGGATGCTAGATTGCCAATTAAAACATGATTACATAGGAAAAAAATCCTATAGCATTCTATCCTATGAATCAAACGACCAATGTAGGAAAATTATGAGGGGGGTCTCTCCAACAGTGTTCCTCTGCTCGCACCTAGCATCACAGTGGTCGAACTTGGAGTCATTCATCTGGTACACGTGGCATCTCAGATCTGGTACTCCAATTTTAGGTTGGCTCTATGTGATGTGGAAACTTCATATACTAACCGGATGATGGCTATACTACTATGGTACTCACACTCCAAGAAGTGACTCGAAAACCATTCATAAATTGAGTCTATGACACGCATTTGCAAATGTACCATTCATTACATACAACAAGTCATCAACACACAACGACAATGATGATACATGTTGGATTATAGATTATTTCCAATAAAACATTCCAGTAAATTACTGAAGTTTTCATCACACAACAAATAACAAGCAATGAAATGAACTTCAACTCAAACAATCCTTGGCGTTGGACACACTTGCTTTGAACCATAGGTGCTCTGGGAAGGGCCAGCTATTGTCAATATCGAGAGCAACACAGGACTGATCATCCAGGCTGAAGCGGCATATATCAGGAGCAAGGTAGGGAACCACTTCAATGTCCAAGGTATAAATACAGTTGCTTCTCATAAGGGATAATTGATTTTATACCCCTAGTTGGGTCACACTCGGCAGGTTTACCCCTAGTTTTCGAAAACCCTCAGTTTTGCCCAAGCCCGTTTGCTTCTCTTTTGGTTTTGCCCTTCCGTCACGTTTCCATCCAGTTAGTGCCGTTTGACCGTATGTTGACCGTCTATGGACTTTTCGTTGGACTTATCTGCCCCTGCTTCCTCACTCTCTCACTAGACACTTCCAAGTGGGACCCTCGCTCAGAAAACATTCCTCTCTCTTCTCCCTAACATGTGGGACCCACAATGGACCAAATATCTCTAACAGACACTGCCATGTTGTAAACAAAATATCAATTTTGCATTATTTTTTAATGCAAAAACACCGCATAAATAAATTAATCAAAACACCATAATTAACACAAATCAGTACTCCTACTTAAGGTCGGTCTCATCTCGAATATAATTAATCATCAATCCATAGTTGCCAGCTATACTACCTAATTATCCCTAAAAAAGTTGTACTACCTAATTACATTGTGTTAAAAAACACTGGTTCAATGATTGAAAGGACACCCTCTGCAGAACGAGGATGAGCTCGCCGGAGCAAAGGAATCGGCGCCGGAGCTCGCCGGAGCCAACGGAATCGGCACGGCAGCTCGCCGGAGCCAAAGGAATCGGCGCCGGAGCTCACCAAATCTTCCTCGCCCGTGCTTCGCCATGATAGGTGCTTAACCAACGCCACTGCAGCATGGAAGGAGGCCCGGGGGAGGCGCGCACCACCTCCTCCACCATCTCTGCCCACCATGCGTCCCCGGCGGCCGCCTTACATTGCCCACCAACGAGATCTGTGGCTCCACCACTGACCGGAACCCCGTTGGCCATCCGTGGGATGCATTGGATCTGGGCCAGCAAGCGGCATCGGTGTTGGCTGGCCCACGTTGGCCTAGACGAGGGTCAACAAGGATGCAGCCGCTGCAGTTTGTGCCTCGCACATTGCAGCACCGGATTCAACATGGCTCGCGGCGGCGCAGCTCGTCACCAGATCCACGTGGACGTCAGCTATGAATGGATCGACAGATGGACCTCCATGGGCGGCGGCATGGTGGCATTGGTGCTGCTCCCTACTCCTGTCAGGGAAGAGAAAAGAGGAGGGTGAGAGAGACAGGGAGAATCGAGAGACAAAGGGAGAGGGAAGGAGGAGAGGAAGGAGCACGGGCAAGGCGGCGCTCGCGCCCAGCCTCAACGGCCGGCCACGGAGACGAGGCGGGTCGACGCGGTTTTCCTCCTACGGGTGCTCGAGCCCAACCCCGACGGTATCCATGGCTCCACCACCGGCGGGACCTCCGCTGGCCCTCCCTTCGCTGGCCACGGATGGGATCTATGGCTCCAGCGCCGACAAGATTTGAGAGTGAGGGGGAGGGGATCTATGACTAGGGTTTGACCGCCAAGAGAGAAATAAAAGGGAACATGGGATGGTTTTCAGAGTGATGGGTCCCACTTGGCAGTGTCTCGCTAGAGAGTGAAGAAACAGGGGCAAAACGGTCCAATGAAATGTCCACAGACAGTCAACACACGGTCAATCGACACTAACTGGACAGAACCGTGACGGAAGGGCAAAACGATAAGAAGAGCAAAGTGGCTTGGGCAAAACCGAGTGTTTTTTGAAACTAGGGGCAAAACTGCCAAGTGGGACTCAACTAAGGGCACAAAAATAATTATACCTTCTCATAAATGGTAGTAACGCTGTGTCAACAGCAGCTGGATCGCCTTTAACCATCATTGGATAGTTTGGTCCAAGGAAGAGCAACTTCGCTCCAAGAATACCAATACTATACCAGGGAGAAGGTGTTGGCGCTACCACACTAGTATCCATCCCGAATACCCTGCAACGGGTGTTGGAATAGGTCCGGAGAGGGCGACCATGGGAGACAACACCTGCTACCTCAGTAGTAACAATCATAGTGCACTATATACAGACAAGAAGAGGTGATCCATGGGAATTAGTTGCCAGGCACCACTGAGTATATAAGTTCTGCTCGTCCTCATGCTCGTGATCATCACCATCGTCATCTCCCCCTTGGTTATAAAAATTTTCAAGTATTGGTGGTGGAACGTTCACAGGACCTTGGAAACACAAGAAGAAGGTTAATTAGTAAAGGGAAACTTGCTAACCGGCATGCATGTGGCTGAAACAATTATAATTACGGTGGAAGACAAACATACTGAAACAGTGCCACGAGTGGTGGCAGCAAACACAAGATCCTCGTATTCAATTGCATCATAGTACTCATCCGTGTACAGAAACTGATTTTGAGCAATATCCATGGACGAACCGTGGAATCAGTAACGACGGCAACAAGCTTGTCGAAGATAGCAACAACTTGGTAGTTCTCGTCATTCCAAGATCGTTTGGGAACTCGAGAAATTGTTATCTTCCGTAGACGACAGTCACCATCATCATATTTGAACGTACGTAGATAATCTATATGCTCAACCTCAGGGCACTCGGAGATTTCTGGAAGTGGAATCCGCTGACGAGTGTACACATTCACAAGTTCCCACTCGCAATTGTACCCAATATAAACAACCCAATCTCCATTTGCGCCAGCCCAGGCCTTACCCTGAAGCGATGGCATCTTGACATCACATGTATCGTTATCAAGCAGCATCAACTTGCACAAGGCGAGGCCTCCGACGTCTGCGCCCATGCGAACAGGCTTATAGCAAAGAAGATAAGGGAGATCAAACCGCTCCTAGACCCTTGGGTTCCTTGTAATGATGTTATTAGTTGAGTCGAGAATGGTCTTGAATGAACCTGCCATGCTAATCGAGGTGATGACGTCGCACTGATCAATGAGTTCCCCCACCACGTCATGTTTCAGATCGGGGCAAGAATAACGGAGTCGTTTCCGGCTTATTCCCTCCATGGAGAAGATGATTGAACAATGGCAGAAGGAAGGGTGAAGGCAAATGGAGGAGGGAGGAAGAGCATGCAACAGAAGTTCCAAATCGAGAGGGAAAGGCGAAGAGTCGATGGACGGTTGCCAGTTTGCCACGGTGCACGAAGAGGTGCCCCGGCCTACACGTCCTTTCAGAAATTGTACAAAAGGACTCATCGTCGTCTGCTACCTCTTGAGCAATGCGTTTGATTTCCCCAAAGAGGAGAGGATGATGCAGCAAAGTAGCGTAAGTATTTCCCTCAGTTTTTGAGAACCAAGGTATCAATCCAGTAGGAGGCTACGTGCGAGTCCCTTGTACCTACACAAAAACAATAGCTCAATGCAACCAACGCGCTTAGCGGTTGTCAATCCCATCACGGTCACTTACGAAAGTGAGATCTGATGGAGATGATAAATAATATTTTTGGTATTTTTGGTATGGAGATGCAAAGTAAAAAGTAAAAGCAAAGCGATAATAAAGTGATGGAGATTGATAAGATGAGAAAGAGACCCGGGGGCCATAGGTTTCACTAGTGGCTTCTCTCAAGAGCATAAGTATTCTACGGTGGGTGAACAAATTACTGTTGAGCAATTGACAGAATTGAGTATAGTTAAGAGAATATCTAGGTATGATCATATATATAGGCATCATGTCCGAGACAAGTAGACTGACTCCTGCCTCCATCTACTACTATTACTCCACTCATCGACCGCTATCCAGCATGCATCTAGAGTATTAAGTTAAAAACAGAGTAACACCTTAAGCAAGATGACATGATGTCGAGGGATAGTTTCATGCAATATGATAAAAAAAAACCCATCTTGTTATCCTCGATGGCAACAATACAATACGTGCCTTGCTGCCCCTTCTGTCACTGGGAAAGGACACTACAAGATTGAACCCAAAGCTAAGCACTTCTCCCATGGCAAGAACAACCAATCTAGTAGGCCAAACCAAACTGATAATTCAAAGAGACTTGCAAAGATAACCAATCATACATAAAAGAATTAAGAGAAGATTCAAATATTATTCATAGATAGACTTGATCATAAACCCACAATTCATCGGTCTCAACAAACAAACCGCAAAAAGAAGAACATTGTTTTGAGATCCAAAAAGAGAGAAGAAGCCATATAGCTACTAACTATGGAGCCGTAGGTCTGAAGTAAACTACTCACACTTCATCGGAGGGGCTTGGATGATGATGTAGAAGCCCTCTGTGATCAATGCCCCCTCCGGTGGAGCTCCGGAACAGGCCCCAAGATGGGATCTCGGGGATATAGAAAGTTACGGCAGTGGAATTAGGTTTTTCGTTCCGTCCTCGATCGTTTGGGGGTACGTGGACATATATAGGAGGAAGAAGTACGTCGGTGGAGCTTTGAGGGGCCCACGAGGCAGGGGGCGTGCCCTAGGGGGGCGCCCTCCACCCTCGTGACTGCCTCGTGGCTTTCTTGACGGAGGATCCAAGTCTCCTGGATCTTATCTGATGAGAAAATCACGTTTCCGAAGGTTTCATTCCGTTTGGACTCCGTTTGATATTCTGTTTCTCCGAAACACTGAAATAGGCAAAAAATAGCAATTCTGGGCTGGGCCTCCGGTTAATAGGTTAGTCCCAAAAATAATATAAACGTGGAAAATAAAGCCCAATATAGTCCAAAACAGTAGATAATATAGCATGGAGCAATCAAAAATTATAGATACGTTGGAGACGTATCATCGTCTCACTGACATGTTGGAATGGGACCACGTGTCAACGAAACATGGCGTGTAATTTCTCGTGCAAAATGCGATCTCGCCGCGTTTGCTCGAGGTGCCGCATTAGTTATCGACCTTTATTTTTTTAATGGCGCGCCGTTCAGTTTTGAAGCACGACTAACTAGTACTGTTTGCAGAGAAAATATAAACTACTCTACCACTACTCCACCTCTAGTACTAGTACTATAAAAAGATATATAGGCTGGAGCTTCAGAGCTTTCTTGCTAAGGGCTGTCCACTTGCTTCTCACACTATCAACCTCTCTCCGGATCTAAAAAAGACGGCCTCTCTCTCCTCCTCACCGGTGGTCACAGATCCGCCGGGGCAGAAAAGGACGTGCAGCGTTGACGCACTCATCGTCAGCGAGCGAGGTCACACATTGATGACAAGGTCGTCCTCTCAAACCTAGCGCCCGCGCGGGATGGCCTCCATACCCAAGATCGCTGTCGTAGTGCATGCGGAGGACGACAACCACGAGCGAAGCCAATTCCCGCCGACCCTCAGGTATGCTACCTCTTTTCAAACCATACCCTTGTTCTATTGCCCCATCTGCCACGTCGCTGCATGTGGATCTTTTCCCACTCCACCATCTTCCCAATTTTCTATCCTCTGCTTTGCTGGTCACACAGACGAAAACCTTAATTTGCACTATTAAAGGAAACCCTACTTCATGCAGACTAATCCATGTCTGGGTTGAATAAGGAAAGGAAGGGAGACTGTACTGTCCAAGAGAGTAGGCATCGAACCCGCATCTAGGTTGAAAAGGGGAAAATCAGTACCTAAGGAACGAGTCTCATGTCTCTTGGTTGAAGAAGGGTAGAAAGGCATGACAACGCAATAGAGAATGACCAGGTTGATCGGTTTGTTGTCCTCACATAGGAAAAAGGTGGCTAAACAGAACAAAAATGGGACGTAATCCACATATGCTGCCTGGATATTTGTTGCCTTGGGCAACCATACCTCCCTCACCACTCTATGCGTCCGTGGAGGTACATCATACTGGTGCGCCCACTGTCCGTATGGGCCTCCCATGCTCTTATTGTCACTTTTTTGTTGTTAGTATAATGCCAGCAGTCAAGTCAAGCAATGCTACTGCTAAAGTGATGCCACATTTAACTAATGCCACACTTAGTCTAATGCCACCGATAAATTTAAGAAATGCCATTTAATGTCACTGGATTATTTCAAGGTTAGCTATTGATTGTGGATGTATTAAAGATTTGTCAGCTAAGGCATTCTAATGCTATTGCACAACCAGTATACCAACGATGAAACTTGTTACTACCTTCAGATTTTTGCACTGTTAATGCTTATAGATTACATACCTCACTTTCATGAGATAAGTTAATTCTTTTGTACAGTGTCACCAAAATGCCAAGGCGCTGATGTCATTTTATTTTGGTTAAACTGCACAAATAATTATGAAGACAAGAGGAAAGGTTAAGAGCGGGCACATCCTCCTCTGGCTGTTCTCTTGATTCGTCCGATCAAGTTTTTATGTTTGAACGATTATCAAGGTTGGGATAGCAATTTTTAAGGTCCCCCGAGTTCAAAATGATATTTACCTTGGAGGTACATGGTTTGCAATTTTTTATACTGCCATTAGTTAATAATGCTAGTTACCTTCAGACTTTTGTATTTGGTTTAATGTTCATGCACAGCTAGTATACCCATGCTGAAACGTGTTACCTTTACATTTTGTATTGTTAATTATTATAGAAATCGTCCAATGCTAGAGTTTATTGAAATCTGTTTAGTAAAACCATTGTACTGTACCCTGTAATAAAATAACTACTCTAATGTTGCACTAGCCACTGGATTAGTGTATATTTGTAGTATTCGAAATTTCGAATGGTGTTGCATTAGCGTATGGATATAAATAAAGTGTGGTAAGCTTTCCCAGATATGTGCTCAAGGAAACTACTACTTGTTTGTCTAAATACTAGACGTTTGGGTACTTTAAATTGAACCACGAAAACGTCTTATATTAAGGAACAGAGGGTGTAGAGTTCACTCAAATTATCCCAGTAAATCTAGTCACACCTTTGTTAAAATTAATGTTCATTATGTTATCGAATGAGGTCTATAAGTTTGTCTATAATGCATGTCGACTACATACCTAACATCATGATGTAATGTTAAGTCATTTCCTTTTGTACATTGTCACTGAATTGTCAAGGCGGTGATGGCATTTTATTTTAGTTGAACTGCACAAAATATGCTTAAAAGAAGAGGAAAGGTCAGGAGTCGATCATTCTTTCCGAAATAACTATATATGCCTTTCTGACATCAGCCGTTGTTGCCTTATTCATTCCTTCAAACAGGTGGTTAGAAACAGTCTTGCTACCTTTTCCCATTAAGAAATTGGAATATTTATATTTGTGAGTCTATGCTTCAACTAGTGCCACTTTTATAGTAATCAGACTTTCAATATCTATGCAAACAGGGATGCTCGATTTTAGTGGAACTGCACAAAATGTCCAACTGGTTAAAAATTAGGTGTTTTCTTCCAAACCTTTATATCCAATTGGTGGCACTATGAGCTGTTCATTGCGAAGGTACATGGTTTTCTACTATCTTGCTACTCTTTTTATACTGTCATTAGATAGTAATACTAGTGGTTTGCATGTGAATTTATTGGTAGGGTGGACCTACACTAGAGGTGCAGGACAGGATTTAATGATTGGATGCTCAATTTCGGTTGTATCGATCTCACCTCTTCCATCACTACAAACATGGATATACTTGGTCTGAAGAAGAATAGGCGCAATATTTCTGCTCTGAACCAGCAAATCAATTCAGTATGAAATTGTCCAGGGCAAAACATGACTGTATCAAATTGTCCAGTGCAAAACATGACAGATGCTAAGCGGAAGAGACATGTTTAAACCAAAAATACAAGGTGGGGTATATGTTTACTAGCTGCTTGATATTTGTGCAGACAGAGATGTCTGCCCGTTGCTATTTGGCAAACACACAAAGTGACCGCAATTTTGGTTGAACTACACAAGAGAATAGTATAGTCACTACATGTAGTGCCATTTGAAAATAGACACAGAAAGATTGGATAGTCACTTCATGGACTGCAGAAAAGTAGTACTGTACTATTTATTGGCCAACACTAGGTGCTTCATTGCTTTGGTCTGATTATACAATGGGCATCATTTTGCCTAAGTTAAAGTTTGTATTCAGAAAATAGTCTCGTCATGTGATTGAGAGAAGACCAAATCATATTGCAGTGGATGTTCCTCCATCATGTGTGGTTCATTCTCATGGTTCCAGTTGTTGGTTAAACCACTTACGTTTGTAAGAGAAATTGTAGACTTCACAAACAAATTTGTCTTTCCGTCTGTACTGAATGTGCCAAGAGAAGCATCCATGTTAGTAGGTAGAATAGATGTTTTTTCTAGACCTTTGCTTTTGGAGCCACATATTTTTATATGATCTGTGAATCATTGAGATCCATTAACATATTGATCTTATGTATGGGAATCATACTGGTTGGTTTTAGTAGCAATGCAAGATCTGAAGTGGCTGATCTTTGCTTTTGGAGCTACATATTTGTATATGATCTATGAAGCATTAAGATGCATTAACAGTTCCTTATTTCTATTTGCTCAGTGTTTACAAGTTACTGATCGATCACTAGCTAGCCTACTAATGCGCTCCTGGCAGTTTTAGTTGCGACGCAAGATCCAAAGTGGCAGTTTTTTGAATAAAAATGCCTACCTCTGAAGAAACTGACAAGCTGCTCTAAACAAAATGCCATTCGAATCTGAAGAAACTGCCAGCAAAAAAATTCGCAAATGCCTTATCTCCCAGCTAAAGTTCATCAACTAATGCCCTCGGCCGTGACTCGTTGCATGCTGCTCCGCGTACTGGCAGCGAGCGATTTTGAGTGCTTGCATGCAGCCAGCCGTAATTAAGGCAGCTAACTGATGCAAAAAAAGATGCGCTTTAATTGTTGCGGGCCTTTTAAATCCGTGGAATCATTATTGACAAGGAGGGAGATGATTCGAGTGCACTTGTTTGACCGTCATGCCAGCGTGCGACCCAGCACGAACGGGACGCACCACTGACGGGACGGGACGGCACAGTCATAATTTTAGTTTTTCCAGTTTTCCATGGCAAGCTGGCGCACTAAGCCATGCCTGCTTATGCATTGCATTCCGATGACCGCGATGACCATCGCGTTTCCCGCGACACGCTAGTTCGCCTACCTTCCGCCTATAATTATTGTTTCTCGGGCTTCTCTGGTGGCACCATCACCCAACTCGCCCTATCCTCATAATCCCCCACCGGCTCGATGTCGCTCGCCACTTATCCTCGCTCTCGCCACATCTGCCATGCCCCCGCCCGTCCGCGATAGGCGACACCGGAGGCGGTCACCGCGGGAACTAGTGTTCGGTTTTTCACCGGAAGGCAGACGGAGGGAGGAGGCATTCTATCGGTCTTTAGATGGCAATGCGGAGATCGAGGACTTGCTGGAGCGCGACCGCCTGGCGGAGGAGCAGGAGTTGTTGGAGCACAACCGCTTGGCGGAGGAGCAGCGTATCGCCGATTTGCGCAGCCAACGGGACATGGAGTAGCAGCGCACCGACGCTCTGAGTCATGAGCAGAGTGCCAGCAACTGGGCCGACTACGTGGAGGCCGGCACCGATTTTTACTACCAGGTCGTCAAGTGGGTTTCCCGCTTAGAACCTGAAGCTTCGGTGGACCACGTCGGCATGGAAAGGGCCAACGCGTGCGAGCACCGTGCCCTATCGCACCTCTGGCATGTCTGAGGCGAGACGGAGGACACCAGTGCCGGTGTTTAGCATGTACCGCAGATGGTGGCCGGCATTGTCTAGTTAGCTAAGAGTAAGTTAGTACTTGTACGCTACTAGGGTATTAGTGAGAGTAGATAGTTAACTTGGCTATGATGGTTGTCAACGTGGAAGTTCATTACTCTATATGTGGATCAGACCTGTTACTTTGCTCTGAATGTTGAACTTTCCATTTGAACGTATGGAATGGGTTGTTATTATTTTAAATGGGTTGTATTTGTCCTCCACGGGTTTAGAGGCTGACTTGTGGGCCTACCAAGTTGATGCATACACAATCAGGAGATGATTGTATGATGAGAGGATGACAACAGGGACCCGCCAAGGTCAGGGCGGTACGCAAGCAACTGCCTCCTTATTTCAAGCCAATAAAAATGGCTCCTCCTAATGGATTTCTGACATCTGGGTCCCATGCCATTGTCAATGTAGTCAATAAACGAGAGAATTGCACAACGAGCGGCTGACACCAGGGACCCAGCAGCTCGCCCAGTTATTTTTGTTTTGGTGTAATTTGATAAATGCCACTCCAAATCTGGTGTTTCTGATAAATGCCACTGCAATTTCCAAACTTTGAAAAATGCCATTTCATGCCGTTTCCAGTGGCATTTTTCGAAGGCTGGAGTGGCGTATTTCAAAGTTTGCAAATTGCAGTGGCGTTTTCCAAAGTTTGCAAAAATTGCAGTGGCATTTTTCAAAGTTTGGAAATTGAAGTGGCATTTTTATGAATCGCCATAATTGGAGTGGCATTTATCTAATTTTTTTGAGACGGAAGCAGGGTGTCAACTGGGTTGTGCGGGGCACTCTGACCTGTCTAGTTTTTTTTTCTTTCTGAAAATGGATAGCCCAGTTTTTTTGTGATTTGCCAAGTAAGTCGCTTTGTCAGGCCTGTTGGGCTACAAATCTTTCAAGATGAGGAGAGCTTCATTCGGCTGGCCGAGAAAATGGCCTATCAGTAATGAGAAATGGGCTATACATTTTTAAAACACATCAAACCGGCAATTAGTTTCAAATTTCTTTTTTTTTCATTTCGAGATTTCAAATTGCATTAATTTTTATGCATAGAAAATTTGTTGGATTTTATATTGATATACATTTATAAAATCAGTTTGAATGTGACTCGAAATTTCGGGATTAAAAACCGTTCGGACCGCACCGAAATATGCAAAATTTCATATAATTTTTTAACCGTGGCCACAATATGGGCTCTAATGCTAACAAAAAGAATATGGGATCCAAAAAAACCTTAAGAATTAGCAAATGGGCTATAAATTATTAGAAATAATGGCAGATGGGTTGTATGCTGTTTTCCATAGATTTGAGGCTTTCCTAAAAAAAAGGTTGACGCACAAGCAGTGAATGTTGGATGTCCATCCAACGGCCGTCGTGCCTCTTCAATCTCTACTCTTCCTGGTCCAGCCGCTCAAACAAGCACTGGCGAGACTGCCTGCTCCATCCGCCCCGCGGCCGGTTGTGCTGCCACGCAGGCCTTAGCACCCCACCGTACTCCCATCGCTGGCCTAGCCATCCCTCTACTCACCCACACCTGCTGTTATTCTCCGGCGATGGAAGACGAACCAGTAAACCCTCGTATAGTCATACTCCCCTCCGCGTGGGAAACAACTGCCAAGTCTTCCCTGCCTCCGTGTCGTTCCCTTCCTAGGCCTCACCTTCGTCCACCGCCCTGGTGCTCTCGGTGCGGCCTGGTCAACGTGGTCAACGACCGACATGCATCTGAAGTGGACTGTACATGGAGAGGCTGACAACTAGGTCCACGGCCGCACACAAGGAAATGCCTCCTTATTACGCACAAAATAATGATTCCTCCACCTAACATTTGGGACCCACCGAAAGGGCCTCTGTATTTCATGAAAAAAATGTTACCACCACTGACAGCTTCGACCCACTAGCTATATCTTCGCACGCAAGGAAGTGCCTCCTTATTATGCACAAAAAAAATGAATACTCCCCCTGCTAGCTGGGACCCAGTATAGTGGCAGGCTGACTTTTGGGCCTATTAAGTTGACGGGGACGGAGGGCTTTCTCAACTTAGTCAATATGCACGATTCTAGCTCTAGTGACAGTACGATGTCTATCCAACGGCCGTAGTGCTTCTTCAACCTATGGTCTTCTTGCTCCAGCCGCACAAACCAACGCCGGTCGTGCCTCGTGCTCCTGCCTCCCATGGCCGGCTACAATGCGGCGGAGGCCTCACCGCCCCCTACTACTCCCACCGCTGGCCAGGCCATCCCTCTACTCACCCACACCCCCTGTTATTCTGCGGCGACGGCAGCCTCACACCGCAGCGAACCAGTGAACCCTCAAACTCCTCTATGCGTGGGCATGCACTGCCGCGTCTTCCCCGACTCCGCGTCGTCCCCTTCCTAGGCCTCGTCGTCGTCCACCGCCCTGGAGCTCTCGGCGCGGCGTGGTCAACGTGGTCCAGGAACGACTTCCATCGGAAGAGTACTGTACTAGGAGAGGCTGACAGTTGGGTCCACGGCAGCCGTAAGGAAGTGCCGCCTTATTACGCGGAAAATAATTATTCCTCCACCTAACAGCAAGGACCCACCAGATGGGCCACTGTATTTGGCGAAAAAAACGTTTCCCCCCTAACTACTGGGACCCACAAGACGGGCCACCATATTTTGCGAAAAAAACGTTCCCCCCCGCTGTCAGCTTGGACTCACCGGAAGTGCCTCCTTATTACGCATAAAAAATGAATACTCCCCCTCCTAGTTGGGACCCACCTTGGTGGGTGGCTGACTTGTGGGCCTACTAAGTTGACGGGGACGGAGTGCTTTGTCAACTTAGTCAATATGAACGATTCTAGCTCCAGTGACCGTATGATGTCCATCCAACGACCGTAGTGCTTCTTCAACCTCTGGTCTTCTTGCTCCATCCGCCCAAAGCAGTGCCGGTCGTGCCGCATGCTCCTGCCTCCCGTGGCCGGTGTGCTGCCGCGGAGGCCTCACCGCCGCCTACTATTCCCACCGCTGGCCAAGCCCTGCGGCGACGGCAGCCTCACACTGCAGCCGAACTAGTGAACCCTCGTACTCCTCTCCGCGCGGGCTTCCACTACCGTGTCTTCCCCGGCTCCGCGTCATCCCCTTCCTAGGCCTCGCCATCGTCCACTACCCTGGTGCTGTCGGCGTGGCGTGGTCAAGGTGGTCAAGGAACGACTTCCATCAGAAGAGTACTGTACGTGGAGAGGCTGATAGGGTCCATGGCCGCAGCAAGGAAGTGCCTCCTTATTACGCCCAAAATAATTATTCCTCCACCTAATAGCGGGTACCCACCGGATGGGCCACCGTATTTCTTGAAAAATACATTTCCCCCTGACTGATGGGACCCACCAGCTACATCTTCGCACGTAGGGAAGTGCGTCCGGGCAAAAAGAATGATTCGCCCCCCTGACTGCTGGGACCCACCAGCTACATCTTCGCACGCAAGGAAGTGCCTGACAGTCGGGACCCACCTGGTCGAAGCATATGTAGCGTTGTCATTCTGGTCGCGAACGTGTACGTACATACTGGTCGATGTAGAGGCACGCACGTGTCGTAGTAGAGGCGCGCACGTAGCATGTACACGTACGTACAGCGGCCAGTGTGCAAGAAGGAAAATACGGCCACGTACGTACATATGGGCAGGGTGTCGAACGCCTACTCGCGCATACGTACGGCCAGGGCTCGTGTACATGGTTGGGTCAGAATGGAGAAACTGCGTCGTCGTCGTGTTCATGGGGAGCGAACCGGTTGGGTCGGAATGGAATGCGTCGTCATGTTCCTTGGGAGGGCTTGGACGGAACAGCCGATGGAAACAAGGTCTGGCGTACCACAGAACGGAGGAAACAGCCTTGTGTTCGACCGGCCATGTTCGAAACGGGATCCTGTTCATCGGGAGGGGTCTGGCATACAGCAAACGGAGGAAACCGGCCTCCTACGGTCGAAACGGGGGTCCTGTTGATCGGGAGGGGTGTGGTGTACCGCAAAACGGAGGAATCGGACTTGTCTTGGAGCACTACGGTCGAAACAGGGGTCCTGTTCATCGGGAGGGGTGTGGCGTACCGCAAAACGGGACTCCACGGGATACTGTTTATCTCCATCGTCGACCCCCTCCAGCCTCCACGGGCTACTGTTCATCCACTGTCGACCTCCTCCAGCCTCGACCTGTGACTATTCATCCACGGGCTGTTGTTCATCCAGCCTCCACCGCACGCTACTCCACCGGCTACTGTTCAACCAGCCCTCTCCACGGGCTCCTGTTTAACCACCCCTCCACGGGCTACTGTTCATCCAGCCCTCCACCGTCTACTGTTCATCCAGCCCTCCATGGGGTGGTCCTGTTCATCCAGCCCTCCATGGGGTGGTCCTGTTCATCCAGCCCTCCACGGGGTCCTGTTCATCAAGCCCTCCATGGGGTCCTGTTCATCCAGCCCCAACCGGCTCGATCGATTAGGGTCCTATTCATCCAGAAGCAACACAACGGGGTCCTGTTCATCCACCCCCACCGGGAAC
>NC_041384.1:670511307-670535534 GCF_002162155.2 Triticum dicoccoides
CAGAGGCAACACCACGAGGTCCTGTTCATCCACCCCCCCAAGGAACACTCACTGTTCATCCAGAGGCAGCATCGATCGGCTTTAGTTAGCAGCAGTAGCGAAGGAATCGCTCGATCGGGTTCAGTTAAGAGCCATCGATCGATCGCTCGGGTTCAGTAACGCGTAGCCTGCAGTGCAATCGCTCGGGTTCAGTTAGAGCCCACCACCTCGCACCCACGCGCGTGCGTATACGAGAGAAACGCGTATCGCTCGGCCCCGACCACCCACCATAACCGGGAACACCCCAATATTTTCCTCGCCCTCGCTTCTACCATGGTTTTTTCCGTCATGGACGGCCCAAAGAATGTCATGCAGCTGCGTCTCCAGCCCGCCCAGGACGAAAAGCCCATTTTCTGTCATGATTTTTTGTCATAGAAGTAGGACCCCACCACATCTATGATGATACCGGGTTTTGTCAGAATTATCGTCATAGAAGTGTCATAAGTATGACAGAAAAAAATTCATTCGGCCCAAAATGTCAAGGATGTGTCTTTTTTGTAGTGCTCGCCGCCCTCCGCGCCGACAAAGACCGCCCGCTCCGCCTCCACGAGCTCCAGATGCTGCCGGCGGAGCTCTTACATGTAGGCCTCGTCGACAGGCCTCGGCCTTGACGCGCTCCCATGCCTCGCGGTCCTTCCGTGCCAAAGCCAAGCTCACCACCCCTGGCTCCGGCGGGACGAGGTCGACCGGACGTGTGCCGAAGGGGGATTTGAGCCTAGCTGCCGCGCCATGGTAGCGGACTTGCCAACAGTCGAACTGCATGGCCGCGAGCTCGGCCATGTGGAAGCTACCGAGCCACCGGCAGGTGTGGGTCTCCCAATCTGTAATCTTGGCAACCCACATCCCCCACCGCCGCTGCTGGACCCCGAGGTAGGACCTCGTCGGCTGTCGGGTCCGAGGGAGGACGGGGAAGTCCTCGAACCGACGTAGGGGCGCGACGGCGGGTGGATCGGGGGACCAGCGACGGCGGATCAATCCCGCGGAGGACGACGAGGACACCTCGGCAGCCACCTTGCAGGCGTCGGGCGAAAAGGCTGCGATAAACCTCTTTTTGGCCATTGGCTCCTCGAGCTCCCCGACG
Organism: Triticum dicoccoides; assembly: GCF_002162155.2. Classification (NCBI taxonomy): domain Eukaryota; kingdom Viridiplantae; phylum Streptophyta; class Magnoliopsida; order Poales; family Poaceae; genus Triticum; species Triticum dicoccoides. Next base: position 670,512,428 of record NC_041384.1, read on the forward strand.
CACAAGCAGAGGTTGAGGATGGAGGCATCGACGATGGTGGCGACCTATCAATGGTTTTGAGGGTTGTGTATGTCTGTGTGAGCGGAGATTTTGGGGAGTGTGTGATGTGTGTGTGGAGGGGGAGGGCGGCAAGGTGGTGTTTGAGGAAATACTGCGGCAACTAAAAATTTTACTAGGCGGGGCTACTAAAAATTTGGATCAAGGGCGAGCAGATATTTTTGAGATTGCGAGGGATGCAGAGGCGGGAGTAAAATGTCGGGGCTACTAAAAATTCGAATCAAGGGGCTGAAGCGGAGCGGGAGTAACAGACATCACACACGGTCTGCACATACTAATCGTGTTCTATCAAACATTAAAACCTTCCAGCGGTAGATATCTTCGAGATTACGAGGCAGTAGTATTTTCGAGATTGTGAGGGATGCAGAGGCAGGAGTATTCCTGGAGCGAGCTAGTGTGCTTGACATGCCGGTTGTGGACTGTAGTCGAGGCACCTTCTCGCGTAAGCCATAGGTGTACTATACACCAACGGTGCTCCTGGATATTTTGTGCTACATCTCACACGGTTCGTGATAATAAGCTGTGTAGGCTCTACTTCATTTTTCATCTTGATTTGAATTACATAATGGGGTCACAGTGGCAATGGACGGTGTTTGAATTGCTAGACATTTTATCTACAGTGAACATGCAACTATATGTGTGTCGTAAAAGGATTAGAATTATTCAGGGTTTGTTTGGACATTTTATACATTGAACTAGTTTTCTAGCCATTTCAGGTGCACAATTCAAAATTAAACTAGATGCACATGCTCCGGTGCATATAAATTGGTTGAAAAATCAAATATGTGTCCTTGGGTGCATGCTTAGGTCTCATGCAAGAAATGGGAATAAATTTCAAACACAAGGGCACTGTTGATTGCTGGCCAAATGTTGAAATACCTGGTTTTTAAATTCTAATAAATCCAAAACTCGTCGGAAATTCATGAAACTTGGCATGGTATCATGGAGCGCCATCAACATGCCGCGGTAAAAAATTTGTCCCATTTGGGGACAGGATTGGGTATAAGCTTCTCACAAACCAGATCTTCTCACAACAAGCGTGATGGTTTCGGTACAGAACGTGCCACCTTTGGGGACGAAATGATATCCGTTGCCTCTTATTGCTTTCAAAAAATTTCTAGTGCCAACATAGAACAACAGGAGTGTTGTGTTAAGTTTTGGAATTTTTTGGATTCATTTCGACATTTTTATACATTAACTAGGTTTTCTAGGCATTTTATGTGCATAATTCAAATTTGAAATACATGCACAAGCTCCAGTGCATACAAATTGGTTGAAAAATCAAATATGTGTCCTTGGGTGCATGCTTAGGTCCCATGCAAGAAAAGGGAATGAATTTCAAACACCAGGGCACTGTTGATTGCCGGCAAAACATTGAGATACCTGGTTTTTAAATTCTAGTAAATCCAAAACTCATCTGAAATTCATGAAACTTGGCATGCTATCATGGAGCGGCACCAACATTCCATGGTAAAAAATTTGCCCCATTTGGGGCAGGTTTGGGTATAAGCTTCTCGCAAATCAGAGCTTCTCACAATAAGCGTGATGGTTTCGGTAGGGAACGTGCCACCTTTGGGGATGAAATGATATCTGTTGCCTCTTATTGCTTTCAAAAAATTTATAGTGTCAACATAGAACAACAGGAGTGTTGTTTTTAATTTAGAATTTTTTGGGGTTCGTTTGGCCTTTTCATACATTAATTGGGTTTCTGGGCATTTAATGTGCATAATTCAAATTTGAACTACAAGCACATGCTCCAGTACACCAAAGTTGGTTGAAAAATCACATGTGTGTCCTTTGGTGAATTTCTATGTCCCATGCAAGGAATGGGAATGAAATTCAAACACCAAGGCACTGTTGATTGCCGGCAAAATGTTGAGATGCCTGGTTTTTAAATTCTAGTAAATCCAAAACTCATCTGAAATTCATGAAACTTGGCATGCTATCATGGAGTGGCATCAACATGTCATGGTAAAAACTTAGTCCCATTTGGGGCAGGTTTGGGTATAAGCTTCTCAAAAACCAGAGCTTCTCACAACAAGCGTGATGGTTTTGGTAGGGAACGTGCCACCTTTGGGGACGGAACGATATCCGTTGCCTCTTATTGCTTTCAAAAAATTTCTAGTGTCAACATAGAACAACAGGAGTGTTGTGTTTAATTTTTGAATTTTTCGGGGTTCATTTGGCCTTTTTTATACATTAATTGAATTTCTAGGCATTAATGTGCATAATTCAAATTTGAACTACAAGCACATGCTCCAGTGCACCAAAGATGGTTGAAAAATCACATGTGTGTCCTTGGGTAAATTTCTAGGTCCCATCCAAGAGATGGGAATGAAATTCAAACACGAGGGCACTGTTGATTTCCGGCAAAACATTGAGATACCTAGTTTTTAAATTCTAGTAAATCCAAAACTCGTTCGAAATTCATGAAACTTGGCATGCTATCATGGATCGGCATCAACATGCCGTGGTAAAAAAATTGTCGCATTTGGGGCAGGTTTGGGTATAAGCTTCTCACAAACGAGAGCTTCTCACAACAAGCATGATGGTTTCGGTATGGAACGTGCCACCTTTGGAGACGGAACGATATCAGTTGCCTCTTATTGCTTTCAAAAAAAATTCTAGTTTCAATATAGAACAGCAGGAGTGTTGTGTTTAATTTTGGAATTTCTCATGGTTCCTTTGGCCTTTTTATACATTAATTGAGTTTCTGGGCATTTAATGTGCATAATTCAAATTTGAACAACAAGCACATGCTCCAGTGCACCAAAGTTGGTTGAAAAATCACATGTGTGTCCTTGGGTGAATTTCTAGGTCCCATGCAAGAGATGGGAATGAAATTCAAACATCTGGGCGTCGTGGCTTGGCCGGAAAGATTGAGAAACTTGATTTTTTTTAATTCCTGTAATTCCAAAACACGCCTGAAAATCATGAAACTTGGCATGGTATCATGACATGGCACCAACATGTTGTGGTAGTTTTTCTGTCCGATTTGTGAAGGCACACACATTAACAATCAACAAAGTCATTTTGGAACAAGTGTTGTCAGGTTACAAATCAGAAACACAAGTATTATTGTAACCGTGGGCGTTCTACTTACCAATTACGTGCCGCCACGCGTCCCCTTTTTTATTTGCTAGGAGGTGTCGTGTGGGGTAGCTATTTGAGTACGGGAGGCGTGCAATCAGACCCCTGCACGTGCGCATTGGGTGGAGAACCCTTTGGCCGCTACCCGCCGTGGACCTCCCTCCCAATGTCTCCATTAATGGCACCTGAGCCCCTGTTCTACGGCGTGGCTATATGTCTCACTGGTTCTCATATCCCTAGCTTATGGTACTGCCTGGTGTTTTGCATCTTGTTGCATCATGTTTAAATTCGGTTTAAGTTGAAATGGGGATGTTCAAACCCTAGCACCAAATGGAACTCAACTAGGTTCAATCCAAAATCTTTTTCAAAGAACCCAAAATGCCCTTTGAAAATGTTCATGATTTCTGATAAAGGTGAAAACCTCTGCCAAAAATGATGAATATATTTCCAGGACATTTTGGATCTTTGAATAAGTCATAACGTATTTGAATTGGAGAATTTAAATCCTATAAATATTTTTAAATGCTCTAATAATTCTGAAACTAGTTTTGGGTTGTTGGAAATAATCCAAACACTACCCACCATTATTTTCAGGATTTTATAAAATGGATTAGTATTTTTACTAATTCAAAACAGAATAAAAGAAAATAGAAAACAAAAAGAGAAGATGGAGAGGGAACTAACCTGGGCCACCTACCTGTGTTACCTGCAGGCCCAGCCCACCTGGCAGCCCAGCCACCTGGCCGGCCCACCGAGGGCAGGGACGTCTTCTTCCTCCTAACAGAAGGCAGAGGAGAAGACAGCCACGGCGCCGCGGCATGCCACACCGGCAGCTGCCCGCCTGGCTGCCCCCTCGTCGCCCTAGACTCCCTCCGCGATGCCATGCACTCCCTCTCAACCCCCTCGCTCTCTCCCTGGACCCCCTCCCCCTCCTCTGCTCTCTCCCGCAGCACCACCGAGCGGAGCTCGTCGCCGCGCTCGCTGCCACCGTGGCCACAGCCATCCCCGAACCTCTTCGACACAACCCTGAGCTCCGAAACGACGTCGTAGTCCTCCCCGACGAGCCACACGATGCAGGACGCCCTGGAGCACCCTCACCGACACCATCTTCGTCCTCTGCACCGACGGCCACCGTCGACCGATTCGTCGTCACCAAGCCGTCCCCGAGCACGCTGGGATCACCGACGACCTCGCCGTGAGCTCCTCTACCGAACCCCCCTTCCCCGTGCTCGATAACCTAGCGTAGCCCCCATCTCTGTCGATTCCAAGACCTCGCCGGCGCTGGTCATGTCGCCGCCATCATTTTAGCTCGCCTCCGTCCAAGATGAGCACGTCACCACGCTCAGGAAGCGACCAGGAGCCTAACGCACATGCTAACTTGCCCTCCCGTGCCCCACAGCGCCAACCCCGCACTCACCCGAACTCCGGCGCCGCCGCGAGCTCACTTCAGGCGAGCTCCGACCACCCCGCGACCTCCCACCTGTTCCGTTGGATGCGCGGGCGCACGGGCTACCTCCTGGTGCCTTTCTCCGCCGCTCCCGTGGCCTCCCGGTGTGTTTCCGCCGTGGCCAAAGGTCACCGGCGACTAACTCCGGCGGGCTGACGTGTCCAGATTAATTAGCCACTAACCACCCTGTTCAGTTTAACACTAGACACTGACATGTCGGCCCTGCCACTGACAGAATTAGTTTAGAATTAATCTAATATCAAATAACCCTGTTTAACCTCCTGTGTCACTAACGTGCGGGTCCCAGCCGTCAGGTTTGACTTGGACCCTCTCCGTTGACCTGCTGACATCACACCGACATCATGCTGACGCAGTAAGTCATTTTTTGGATTTAAAATAATCTAGAAAATTCCAGAAAATGTCTAAAACTTCTAAAAATCATAGAAAATAATCTATAGCTCAGAATGAAATAATTTATATATGAAAAATGATCAGAAAATTTCAATCTATCCATCTGTACAATTCTCATGCATGTTTGAACAACGTAACCTCACTGTTTAGTCCAAAACATGATAATGCACTATTTGAATTCATAGTTTGAATTTGAATTTGAACCTTGAGTTCAAATCAACCCAAACCTTTATGTTACTAGTTGCATTAGCTCAAATCACAACATATTGTCATGTCATGATCATGCATCATATTGTGCATTGCATTGATTGTGCCCTTCCTTGTTTGCCGGTAATTGTCCCCTCTCGGTAGACGCTGTGATCATTGACACTGATGAAGACTCAATGTTATCTTCAGAAGTGCCAGGCAAGCAAAAACCCCTTGTTCATTCTGATACAATCCCACTCTCTCACTCCTGCTCTCTTTTACTGCATTAGGACAACAACGTTTCAACTGTTACATGCTGTGGTAGCTGAACCCTTTTCCTCTGCATGACCTGTCATTGCCACAGTAAATAGATGAAACCCACTATCATGAGTAGGAGTTGTTTGAGCCCTGATGTGCCTACTCATTCATGTTTTTTTGTCATGCTTGCTACTGCTTCGAGTTGAGTCAGGTCTGATTCATCGGGGATGAATTGGAATGTGGTGAACATGTCCTATTGTCAAGAGCTAAGTGTGTGAACACGATTTGGTAAAGGTAGCGGTGAGAGGCCATGTAGGAGTACATGGTGGGTTGTCTCATTGCAGCCGTTCTTAGGAACTGAGTTCTGTGTTTGTGATCCATGAACAGTTACTACCACACATTGGGTTCCGGTAACTCGGCCCCTCTCGGCTTATTAATCAACTCCATCTCTGTCCAGGAGTTGCAACTAGTTTCTTGTGTTTGTAGGTAGTGTTAGTAGTCTACCAAGTGGCACCCGATACAGCTGGGCTTGGGACAGACTAGGCACAGTGGCACGATGTACCAAGTGGCACCCGGATGGTGGGCTTGGGAACCCTGCACACATCGTTTGGGGCCGTGAGCGACACCTTGGCCGGATCTCCTTGCGGATGGAACCCGAATAGGCGATAAACCTGGACTACAGACTTGTTGGTTAGTCAGGTCGTGGCCGACACCCTCGCCCGGCTTCCGCTTGAAGGTTGCCGAGGTACATGACGTGTACAGGACGATAAGTGGCGAGAGGGTGTATGAAGAAGTACACCCCTGCAGGGTTATCATTATCTATTTGAATAGCCAGATTCCTCGGATATGGAAACTTGGACCCCTTGCATAGTTCATAGACAAGTTAAAGTGGATACTCTAAAATGCGCAAGATAAGCGTGAGTGCTATGGATGGCGTTCTCGTAGGGAGACGGGAGCGGATCCATAGTGGTGTTTTGGTATGGTGAATTTGTGGACTCGTGTGTGCCACCTCAAAAGAGTTACTTGTAGTCGTAGTTCAGGATAGCCGCCGAGTCAAAGCTGGCTTGCTGCAGTTAAACTCCACCATCCCTTTGTTGATAATGATGCATATGTAGTTAGTTCTGATGTAAGTCTTGCTGATTACATTTGTAGTCACGTTTTCTTAATTTATGTTTTTGTAGAGAGACTTTAGTCTCGCTAGTAGTTCCACGTGGACTTCAACGTTTAGCTTGTTACCTCAGCTACCATCTTGTACCCTTGGGAGGGTCTGGTAGATAGTGAGGCTCCTCAGCCTTCTTCATTTTTAGTTGTCTGTACTCAGAGAAGTTAAGCTTCCGCATGTGCTTTGACTTGTATGCTCTGAATGTTGGGTGATGAGACCCATGTTTGTAATATCTTGCTCCTCGGAGCCTAATGAATAAATACTTGAGTCGTAGAGTTATGTTGTGATGCCATGTTGTATTTACATATATCGAGTATATTGTGTGTATGATTGAAATGCTTGGTATGTGTGGGATCCGACAACCTAGTTGTTTATCCTTGGTAGCCTCTCTTACGGGGAAATGTAGTCTTGTGCTTCCATGAGCCATAGTAGTCCGCTACAACCCGGTTCACCGGAGTCCTGCTAGCCCAGCACTACTGCTCCGGAGCACTTGACTGGCCAGCATGTGATTCACTTCGTTCCTGTGTCTGTCCCTTCGGGGAAATGTCACGCGGTGACATCTGGAGTCCTGCCTAGCCTGCTATAGCCCGGGTTCCCGGAGTCCTGTTAGCCCAGTGCTATAGCCCGGATTCACACGCTGCTGACCGACATGCTCGATGTTGATTCATGTATGCCTGTCCCCGTAAGTTAGTGCCACTTTGGGTTCACGACTAGTCATGTAGGCCCGGTTTCTCTATCATATGGATGCTAGCGACACTATCATATACGTGAGCCAAAAGGCGCAAACAGTCCCAGGCCATGGTAAGGCGACACTCGTGGGAATACCGCGCGTGAAGCCGCAAAGTGATATGAGGTGTTACAGGCTAGATCGGTGTGACTTAGAATCAGGGTCCTGACAGCTTTGGTATCAGAGCCTGACTGCCTGTAGGATTACCAAGCCAAGCTGGTCGAAGTTGAGTCTAGAAATGCTTTAGCTATATAAGGGAATTGATTGTGCATGGGAACGTAAGGCTCTTTTTACTCCTTATCCTCATGACCTTCTGATCTAAGTCATCCTATCTTTTCTACGGGGTTAAGAACTAGGCTTCTCTTCTATCTCTCAGGATGACGTGTTACTAAACCGTAGTTGCCTAGGATTGTTGAGTTCAAGCCTCAGTTCAGTTCCTACTACTTCCATATGTTCATAGCTGGCCTCAGAACCTTGATGTTGTGATGTTGAGTGGTTATGCCACCATTTTTGCAGGATGTCCCAAATCATTTTGAGCATTTACAGCCTTATGCTGTCCGAGTCATCCCAGGGTTCTAAACAGTCTGATGCATTTGCAAATCTCTTTATCCCATTTTCGATGTCCTTTTGGGCCAGATTAAGCACACTAATCGGTCTGTTGAGGTACTCCATTGCCTTGACATATATGTTGGAGCTAGTATTATGACCCTAGGCATTCTAGCGAACCACCCACTAATCAAGCAATGCTTTATATCCCCAGTGTGAAAATTCTGGCCACCTTTCTTGAAAGCATCCCGCGATGCTACTTAGTAGTAGTTATTCTACTTCTGGGTTTCTGAACCCGAGATTCCCCCTACTTACTTCATGTTGATAGTGTTGCTAGTTCCTTTAAGATATTAGTAACCTTTGCGATAGTCCTCGAGGTCCGTGGTATTTCCTTCTTCCAAATACCATGAACCATTAAGGCAGAAGTTCTTTGAACCAAAAGATCACCATTAGAGTACTCCTGAGGAGTTCTCCATCCATAATTGTGATTCTGCCAGTTCTACCTTTCTGCATGGGTTATCCGGAAGAAATATGTTGAACTCGTTCGACATACTAATCTATGCATCCACAACTCAGAAAGTTATATATTCCTTTGAGTTGTCCCCCTCCAGTTATATTCCGACCTTCATCTATCAATTGATAGTCAGGAGTAGTCGTGCACTCGTATTATCGATGCTTATTACTCTTGTGGTTCGTCAAGCCATTCTATTCCAGAATGACTAGGAGAAACAAACTCTAGAACCTCATCCATATCCAGGATTGGGTCAAAGCAATTGTAATCCGCAAATCAAATGCCAATATAGCTTTTGATTCTGTTCTACCTTGGAGTATTACCATCTTTATATCAAGAATGTCATGGAAATTGCACACCATCCTATGAACTCTTGATACAGTGATACTTCTTGCCATCATTATTCATTCCTTGGTCCCCATGTTATTGTAACCGGAACGCCGACAAGTGAATTGTGATGTGTGAAATCAATACTCCTAGCAACCACGTTGCTTGGTAGTTAATGCACAACAATCTCATTCTTAGCGTGTTGGTTATTCAATCATCATCTAGGGATTAATTGTGTTACCAAGTCCATCTTTCCTGGTGCACTCTTTGGTCAACGAGTTAGGATTGTATCAATCCCTCGCTCTTCCTAATCATATTGTCTTGCCCTGAAAAGAAAGATTGTTCTCGAGCTTAGTAACATATCGGTGCTTCATGATTTTCTGGATATCTTCACGGAAGTATCACTAGGTCGTCCCCTGACCGATATGTGGAGTTCGTGCTCAAGTTGGTTTCTTGTAAACTAGCCATTCTCCAAGAATCTGTGTTGGATACCCCCGAGCTAGTTGGTTAAGCTAAACAACAACTTGGAGAGTTGGAAGATAATAGCTTGTCTGACTTAGTTCACCTCTAAGGGATATCCTTGTGTTTGTGTGTGTTAATTGAAGAAAGACGATATCTTCATCAATTGGTCCTCGTGATAAGTTATTGGATCTATTATCTTGTCCAAACTTTGATTTGAGTGTGGGCTACCCTCAAATCAAATCAGAACTGACGATGTTCGTGATGTTGTCTTACTCGCGGTTGTCGAGCATACACCATTATATATTTTGGGTCTGACCAATGCTATTAATTTGTTCACATAGTTATGGAATTCCATCTATATGGAAATCTAGATAAATTGTTGTTGAGCCCATTGACAACATTTTCATCATCTCCATGATTCATGTTGAACATCCAGCTAGTGTTGGAAACTTCTAAAAAGCATTATCTTCATGTCCCACTCATGAAGCATATGTTGGATGAAATAAGTGACTTTCTTTGATTCACGCGCATTTGGTGCAAGTTGCCACCGTGAGTTCGAGAAAGATTGTTTTTGTTTCCTCTGGTACCATCCCAAGTCAGTCATGGAGGTGCGAAGTATGCTATGGTTTCACAGGCTCGCTACCTCCATTCCATATGTATCTCCTAGTACACAAAGCCACTGATTGAATTGTTCAAGGATAAGAAGTTCAACTGCTATTCCCGAAGGGCCTAGACGGACATGCACAAGACTTCGTTATTTTCAATGATGGTTCCAATCTGAACCCGGTAGTGTTTTATTGTAAGACTACTATGTGATCATGCTTGTCTTGGACAGCGTGTTCATAGGTTTATAGCTGAACCAGCTCATGTTTTGGAGCTTGCTATCGTAGTTCATTTCCCGAGAATCTTGCAACGCCATCTCATCGACTTGTCTTGCAAACTTTCTTTTCAGACATGTTGAGTCTGAAGTATCCTATCACCAATCGGATCTGAATCTCAAGAAGATATGATGGTTGGAACATTCCCAACAGTTGCATTTTGTTCCCAGCTTGCACCCCCATTGTGCCAATTCCCCATGGGCTGTCCTTCTTGGTAGTTGCTGTCCAATATCATCTTCAAAAGTGGACTTACCATGAGTCCCATCCATTTCCGATGATAAGAAAAAATCATCCATTGCGTTTTCTTCAACAAGGTAGTCCACATCATCCATTCTAGTCTGGGTATGCCATTGCTTTGAACTTCACCAAATGATTGTTGGTGAATTGCCTTAGGCTGGTATAGAGAGTTTCAATGATCTCCGTATCAAAAGTAATTCTTTTTGCCACTTAAGGGAATAACTCTATGAGTCATCTCCCCTAAGATGTCTCATTATGGTATCATGGGCAACTTAACTCCTCGCTACCTTGAGACCCCCTCACCATCTATTTAAGCGTGGAATGGTTTCCTACCAAATCAAGCCACCACCTTCTATTTCTTATCACCCCGATGAGTGTCTCGTGTCTTAGCTCAAGAGATATTCCTACGTCTCATTCCGTGAGTTGATCCTAAGTTGTTCGATCTTCGAGAAGATCGATCCTTCTAGAGTTTCCCTTTCTCCTTCGTGTCGTGTTGGACAAAGATCTCGAAGGCCAAGACGTCAAGATCATGTGGTAGAATGAATCAACATCTTCGATGAGGGCACTTGGATCATGAAGATCGTGCTAGATTTGTATCCCCTCTGTCTTCTTACCTCACGTCTTGAATCTCGGGTCGAGATTCTTGTTTAGTGGGGGTGAGCTGTCACATCCCTAGCTTATGGTACTGCCTGGTGTTTTGCATCTTGTTGCATCATGTTTAAATTCTGTTTAAGTTGAAATGGGGATGTTCAAACCCTAGCACCAAATGGAACTCAACTAGGTACAATCCAAAATCTTTTTCAAAGAACCCAAAATGCCCTTTGAAAACGTTCATGATTTCTCATAAAGGTGAAAACCTTTGCCAAAAATGATGATTATATTTCCAGGACATTTTGGATCTTTGAATTAACTCATATCGTATTTGAATTGGAGCATTTAAATCCTATAAATATTTTTAAATGCTCTAATAATTCTGAAACTTGTTTTGGGTTGTTGGAAATAATCCAAACACTGCCAACCATTATTTTCAGGATTTTACAAAATGGATTAGTATTTTTACTAATTCAAAACAGAATAAAAGAAAATAGAAAACAAAAAGAGAAGATGGAGAGGGAACTAAGCTGGGCCACCTACCTGTGTTACCTGCAGGCCCAGCCCACCTGGCAGCCCAGCCACCTGGCCGGCCCACCGAGGGCAGGGGCGTCTTCTTCCTCCTGCCAGAAGGCAGACGAGAAGACAGCCACGGCGCCGCGGCGTGCCACGCCGGCAGCTGCCTGCCTGGCTGCCCCCTCGTCGCCCTGGACTCCCTCTGCGATGCCACGCACTCCCTCTCGACCCCCTAGCTCTCTCCCTGGACCCCCTCCCCCTCCTCTGCTCTCTCCCGCAGCACCACCGAGCGAAGCTCGCCGTCGCGCTCACTGCCACCATGGCCACAGCCATCCCCGAACCTCTCTGACACAACCCTGAGATCCGAAACGACGTCGTAGTCCTCCTCGACGAGCCACACGATGTCGGACGCCCTGGAGCACCCTCACCGACACCATCTTCGTCCACTGCACCGATGGCCGCCGTCGACCGATTTGTCGTCACCAAGCCGTCCCCGAGCACGCTGGGATCACCGACGACCTCGCCGTGAGCTCCTCTACCGAACCCCCCCTTCCCCGTGGTCGATAACCTAGCGTAGCCCCCATCTCTGTCGATGCCGAGACCTCGCCGGCGCTGGTCATGTTGCCGCTATCGTTTTAGCTCGCCTCCGTCCAAGATGAGCACGTCACCGCGCTCAGGAAGCGACCAAGAGCCTAACGCACACGCTAACTTGCCCTCCCGTGCCCCACAGCACCAACCCCGCACTCACCCGAACTCCGGCACCGCCGCGAGCTCACTTCGGTGAGCTCCGACCACCCCGCGACCTCCCACCTGCTCCGTTGGATGCGCGGGCGCACGGGCTACCTCCTGGTGCCTTTCTCCGCCGCTCCCGTGGCCTCCCGGTGTGTTTACGCCGTGGCCAAAGGTCACCGGCGACTAACTCCGGCGGGCTGACGGGTCCGGCTTAATTAGCCACTAACCACCCTGTTTAGTTTAACACTAGACACTGACATCTGGGCCTTGCCACTGACAGAATTAGTTTAGGATTAATCTAATATCAAATAACCCTATTTAACCTCCTCTGTCACAGACGTGCGTGTCCCAGCCGTCAGGTTTGACTTGGACCCTCTCCGTTGACCTGATGATGTCACACCGACATCATGCTAACGCAGTAAGTCATTTTTTGGATTTAAAATAATCCATAAAATTCCAGAAAATGTCTAAAACTTCTAAAAATCGTAGAAAATAATCTATAGCTTAGAATGAAATAATTTATATATGAAAAATGATCAGAAAAATTCAAGATCTCCATCTGTACCATTGTCATGCATGTTTGAACAACTTAACCTCACTGTTTAGTCCAAAACATGATAATGCACTATTTGAATTCATAGTTTGAATTTGAATTTGAACCTTGAGTTCAAATCAACCCAAACCTTTATGTTACTAGTTGCATTAGCTCAAATCACAACATATTGTCATGTCATGATCATGCATCATATTGTGCATTGCATTGATTGTGCTCTTCCTTGTTTGCCGATAATTGTCCCCTCTCGGTAGACGCTGTGATCGTTGACACTGATGAAGACTCAATGTTATCTTCAGAAGTGCCAGGCAAGCAAAAACCCCTTGTTCATTCTGATACAATCCCACTCTCTCACTCCTGCTCTCTTTTACTGCATTAGGACAACAACATTTCAACTGTTACATGCTGCGGTAGCTGAACCCCTTTCCTCTGCATGACCTATCATTACCATAGTAAATAGATGAAACCCACTATCATGAGTAGGAGTTGTTTGAGCCCTGATGTGCCTACTCATTCATGTTTGTTTGTCATGCATGCTACTGCTTCAAGTTGAGTCAGGTCTGATTCATCGGGGATGAATTGGAATGTGGTGAACATGTCCTATTGTTGAGAGCTAAGTGTGTGAACACGATTTGGTAAAGGTAGCGGTGAGAGGCCATGTAGGAGTACATGGTGGGTTGTCTCATTGCAGCCGTTCTTAGGAACTGAGTTCTGTGTTTGTGTTCCATGAACAGTTACTACCACACATTGGGTTCCGGTAACTCGGCCCCTCTCGGCTTATTAATCAACTCGATCTCTGTCCAGGAGTTGCAACTAGTTTCTAGTGTTTGTAGGTAGTGTTAGTAGTCTACCAAGTGGCACCAGGTACAGGTGGGCTTGGGACAGACTAGGCACAGTGGCACGGTGTACCAAGTGGCACCCGGATGGTGGGCTCGGGAACCCGGCACACATCATTTGGGGCCGTGAGCGACACCCCGGTCGGATCTCCTTGCGGATGGAACCCGAATAGGCGATAAACCTAGACTAGAGACTTGTTGGTTAGTCAGGTCGTGGCTGACACCCTCGCCCGGCTTCCGCTTGAAGGTTGCCGAGGTACATGACGTGTACAGGGAGATAAGTGGCGAGAGCGTGTGTGAAGAAGTACACCCCTGCAGGGTTATCATTATCTATTCGAATAGCCGGATTCCTCGGATATGGAAACTTCGACCCCTTGCATAGTTCATAGACAAGTTAAAGTGGATACTCTAAAATGCGCAAGATAAGCGTGAGTGCTATGGATGGCGTTCTCGTAGGGAGACGGGAGCGGATCCATAGTGGTGTTTTGGTATGGTGAATTTGTGGACTCGTGTGTGCCACCTCAAAAGAGTTACTTGTAGTCGTAGTTCAGGATAGCCGCCGAGTCAAAGCTGGCTTGCTGCAGTTAAACTCCACCATCCCTTCGTTGATAATGATGCATATGTAGTTAGTTCTGATGTAAGTCTTGCTGAATACATTTGTAGTCACGTTTGCTTAATTTATGTTTTTGTTCAGTCTCGCTAGTAGTTCCACGTGGACTTCGACGTTTAGCTTGTTACCTCAGCTACAATCTTGTAGCCTTGGGAGGGCCTGGTAGATAGTGAGGCTCCTCAGCCTTCTTCATTTTTAGTTGTCTGTACTCAGACAAGTTAAGCTTCCGCATGTGCTTTGACTTGTATGCTCTGAATGTTGGGTCATGAGACCCATGTTTGTAATATCTCGCTCCTCGGAGCCTAATGAATAAATACTTGAGTCGTAGAGTTATGTTGTGATGTCATGTTGTATTTACACATATCGAGCATATTGTGTGTATGATTGAAATGCTTGGTATGTGTGGGATCCGACAACCTAGTTGTTTATCCTTGGTAGCCTCTCTTATGGGGAAATGTAGTCTTGTGCTTCCATGAGCCATAGTAGTCCGCTATAGCCTGGTTCACCGGAGTCCCGCTAGCCCAGTACTACTGCTCCGGAGCACTTGACTGGCCGGCATGTGATTCACTTCGTTCCTGTGTCTATCCCTTCGGGGAAATGTCACGCGGTGACATCCGGAGTCATGCCTAGCCTGCTACAGCCCGGGTTCCCGGAGTCCTGTTAGCCCAGTGCTACAGCCCGGATTCACACGCTGCTGACCGACATGCTCGATGTTGATTCATGTATGCCTGTCCCCGTAAGTTAGTACCACTTTGGGTTCACGACTAGTCATGTCGGGCCGGTTTGTTTGTCATATGGATGCTAGTGACACTATCATATACGTGAGCCAAAAGGCGCAAACGGTCCCGGGCCATGGTAAGGCGACACCCGTGGGAATACCGTGCGTGAAGCCGCAAAGTGATATGAGGTGTTGCAGGCTAGATCGGTGTGACTTAGAATCGGGGTCCTGACACTGGGCTGAGATTTAAGAGATAAAAATGAAAATCTGAAAAGAAAGTTTTGCACGGATCTTGATGTAAGATCCAACAGACCTATATAGCATCGAGTGCGACTTATAGCAAGCATGATGAATATAAGGACAATGACAATGGATAATAATTGTCCTACATATCTAGGAACATAATTAAAAAAAGCCACATGCGGCAATGCCCGAAATACACAAGGGAAAAAGAAGAAGGAAGACAATGATCTGGCTCGCTGATCTCTACTTTCTTGATGCGTTGCTGCAGGCCATGGGAACTAGTCTCCGCGGCGAGCAGCGATGAGCTCTTTCTTATCCTCAAGACGATGCTTGAGAGCATCCACGGATTCCTCCACCAGCCTTCTACGCTCGATGCAGAGCATGGCATTCTCGTCCATAAGTTTCTCGAAGATGACCCCAGTCCTCTTCAACAAGGCAGTGGTCTCCTCCTGCTGCTCCCCACTTCGACGATCCCCTCAGTAGGTTGCACTCGGTCCGGAGCTTCGCAATGCTCTCATTTAGTTGTCGGATGACGTCGGTAGCCTATTCAAGAGAGGCTTTCATGTCGTCCTGCAACCTCACCCAGCCAGAGATTTGATCCATCTGGCTATGGACGATCGCATGCATGCACCTGTAAGAGTCCTCGCCTACCCACGAGACATTGTCCCAGGCCGCCGTGGCGCGAGAGGACATCTCTGCTACATTCGCGGCGCGGCAGGACATCTCTTCTCCTTCCACGCCGTAGCCGGACCTGTCTGCTCCATCGACGGCGTGGCGGGACCTCCGTGCTGCTTCGGCGTCGTGCCGGGACCTCCGTGCTGCTATGGCCGTGCGGCGGGACATGCCGGCTGCTTTCACGGTGAGGCAGGACATCTCACGTGCTTCTTTTTCCATGCTCACATCTCCCTGGTGGCAACTCTCAGCCCAGAACTCACGCTGGCCATGGCAGATGCAAGGGAACAATGATGAATGACTTGTTTGTTTTTGTGGATGAGGAGTTGAGGAGGAATGCGCAGTCATCTTGGAGTGGTAGTATTTATAACTGAGTACTAATACGCTCCTAAGTGGTAAACCATTTAGGTTTTGATCGGTGTGAACAGGTTTGCAATTTGGAATGTGACGGGATGCAGGCTCAAAATTTACTGACGGTTATAAGTGCGCCACTATTCTTGGAAGGCGTAACATGGGCACATACGCCTTCTCGGTTGCGTACGTGGCATTTGCACCATAGGGTGCACCATGATAGGCAACGCCCGCACACGTCTTGTTTCAACAACAGTGCGCTCTCGTTATTACCATCGTGCACGCTTCTTTTAATTAGAATGTGTGTGCCCGTCTAGCGCACACACGTTGATCTATCTAACTGTTTTAGTTTGTTGTGGCTAATCGCAAACAGTTCATCTATGTGAAGTGTATGCCATCAATAGCAGACACTTTTGTTTTGCTAATAATCGCAGGCACTTTGATATGGCTAACCCGTTTCTGTTTTATTGCCTAATCGCAAACAGTTAATCCTTCTGAAGCGTATGCCCTCAATCGCACACACCTTTATCTAGCTGCTCATTTCTATTATTCCTCCTCATCAAAAACAGTTCATCCGAGTGAACCTTATACTGTATATCGCACATGCCTTCATGTGGCTGCCTGTTTCTTTTGTTCCTTCTCATCGCAAACAGTTCATTGAACTGAACCATATGCCCTACATCGCACACGCAACTAAAATCTGAACCGTGTTTGATGGCCCCGGCATCGCAAACGCTTTGCAACTTTTTTGTCGGTTCTTTTACACCACTGTTTGTGATTATTGCATCGCACACAGTTTCGTCGAAGGGTCTCTGATCATAGTGTCACGTTAGCAGCATCCTGCAGTAGTTAGTGATGAATCCACATGATCTAAATGATAATATATCTTAGTTTCTATAAGCTAGATGACCAAAACTGTCTATATAATGTATCTCTGCCTTACCATGAAACAATCTCATGCCTTTCTTTTGGCCTATGAACATACCATCAATGTAATATGTAAAACATTGTGTATGAACATCATACATAAATATCTATTTCCTTATGCTTCAAGGATTTTATGAGCGGTTTCTAATTATTTTAACTTGCATGGTTTGAAAGCTTGGTTCGCTCGCACTCTTTGCGCCATCAGCACAAAGGGTCATCTAGTAAAGTATAAACCCTGGACAAGTTCAGGGGCTAATTTTAAATTCTCTTGAGAAACAAAGCATTTTCCCCATTGAGGAGTGTTTTTCTATTGCGAGGCAAAGACCCAGGCGACTAGGGTTAGCTGGCCCGCTGCCAGCCGCATCCTTGGTGGCGGCGCGGCTGCCGGCAATTGCTATCCCAGGATGGCGCCGTTTGACATCGTGCCTGGTCTCTCTCTCTCTCTCTCTCTCTCTCTCTCTCTCTCTCTCTCTACTACTACTACTACTACTACTACTACTACTACTACGAGATCTTGATCGTCTTTGCACCAGGTCTCCTATAATAGATGTGTTTTTTCTGCTCCATCATGTTGATTGAAGGAGCATGTTGTGCAAGGGATTGTGATTCAACGAGGAGAAGTTGAGTTCCATCCATCCTATTGGATGTGGTTAAGTAGTGAGGGCTTGTGGCAATCTTTATTGGTACAGGTTCCTTTTTTCCTAGGTTTGATCGTTTAGGAAGAAGCAATGAAGATTTTGATTTGGAATTGTCACGGAATGGGGAACGCCCCGGCGGTTCATGCATTGCTGGATGTACAGCGAAAATGCCATCCAGATGTGTTGTTTTTGTCAGAGACACACCTAGATATCTAACCAGCTGAGTGTTTGAGGAGACGATTGAAGATGGATGAAAAACTCATGTGCCCTAGTGAGGAAGGGAGGCTTGTTGCTGCTCTAGAATAATAACATTAGGCCGACCAGGCTAGAGCTAGATCCCCTGTTCATTGATGTTAAGATTGAAGAAGGAAATGATATAATTTGGCACTTGATAGGGATGTATGGAGAATTTAGATGGGAAAATAAATATAAAATGTGGGACCGTATGAGACAATTGCACCAAAATCACAACCTCCCATGGATTATGATTAGAGACCATAATGAGATACAGTTTCTGCATGAGAAGCAAGATGGTAACCCCCGTTCGCAACAGTACATGCAGGCCTTCCAAAATGCCATTGATGATTGTCGGTTGAGGGACCTGGGTTTTGTGGGTGACCCGTTTACGTGGAGAAGAGGACAAATCTGAGAAAGGCTTGACCGAGGGTTAGTAAACGATGCTTGGTCACTGATTTTTCCCAATGCTTCTCTAGAAAATATGGAGTTTAACCACTTGGATCACAGGCTACTATTTGTGAACACTGAATTTTATAATCAACCAATTGTTGTAGGGGCAAGTGGACAACCGAAGAGGTTTGAATCTCGCTGGTTGCGAGAAGAGAAATTTAATCAAACTTTCATGGATGCTTGGGCTAAGGTTGTTGCTGATCCTTTGGTGACTAGTGTGTACGAGAAGCTGAATCGTATGCACACACTATTTCATGATTGGGATCAATGAGTGTTAAAAAAGCCAAAGAAAAGGCTCTGCAAGGCACAAAGAGATCTAGAAAAGGTGATGGAAAGTTCCATGACAGACGACAATGAGGAAAAACAAAAGGAACTAGCTGAACTGATTGGATACTTGCTTGAATTAGAAGAGATCCAAGTGATTCAGAGGTCGTGGGGGACATGGCTGAAAAGCGGTGACTACAACACTGCATCTTTCCAAGCGTTTTTATCCGCAAGAAGGAAGAAAACTTTGTGAAGAAATTAAAACATGATAGTGGTCAGTGGATGGAAGGTACAATGGAGCTAACTCCCCATATCCAAAATTATTGCAGTTACCTATTTACCTCGGTAGTGCAGCATACAGAGTCGGTTTTGTTGCAAAGAGTGCAGAAGAAAGTGTCGGAACACATGAACAATTTCCTTATGGCCCCATTCAACTAGGATGATGTTAAAAAAGCAGTTTCAGCGGTGGGGATTTGAAGGCCTCTTTACCGGACAGTCTCCACATAATATTTTTTAAAAAGTATTGGCACATTTTTGTAGTAGAATTGCCTAGGAGGTTCTGTTCACGATTAATTCACTACTGTGATGATCCGGAAGATAGACACCCTGGAACAAGTAACGCAATTTCGTCCAATAAGCTTATGCAATGCCTTATATAAAATCATATCAAATATGTTGTCTTTGCGGCTGAAAAGTATCCTCCTTGATGTTATCTCGCCATCTCAAAGCACCTTTGTACCAGGTAGATTGATCTCAGATAATATTCTTGTTGCATATGAGTGTGTACACAAGATCAAGAATAAAAGGGCAGGACAATTTGGCCTTTATGCAATTAATCTAGATATGCAGAAGGCTTATGACATGGTTGAATGGACCTTTATGAAAGGTATGATGATTAAGTTGGGGTTCCATGAACAGTGTGTTGACATGATTATGGGATGTGTATGTTCGGCAAGATACAAGGTGAGACTTAATTCTCAAGAATCAGACAGTATTATTCCAACTAGGGGCATTAGGCAGGGGTTCCTCTCTCCCCTTACCTATTCCTGATTTGTGCAGAAGGACTGTCTAGCCTGTTGTAGTTTGAAGAAGAAGCTCGTGGCATTGAGGGAATTAGGGTATGCAGGAATGCACAGTCGGTATCACATCTTTTATTTGCTGATGATTCCTTAATTCTTATGAAAGCAAATGTTTTAAATGCAGCTTCCCTACAGCATGTTCTAGACACCTATTGCCAAAGTTCGGCTCAATAGGTTAGTTTGTCAAAATCAAGCATATTTTTCAGCCCTAATACATGTTGGGGAACATAGTAATTTCAAAAAAAATCCTACGCACACGCAAGATCATGGTGATGCATAGCAACAAGAGGGGAGAGTGTTGTCCACGTACCCTCGTAGACCGAAAGCGGAAGTGTTAGCACAACGCGGTTGATGTAGTCGTACGTCTTCACGATCCGACCAATCAAGTACCGAATGCACGGCACCTCCGAGTTCTGCACACGTTCAGCCCAATGACGTCCCTTGAACTCCGATCCAGCCGAGTGTTGTGGGAGAGTTTCGTCAGCACGACGGCATGGTGACGATGATGATGTTCTACTGACGCAGGGCTTCGCCTAAGCACCGCTACAGTATTATCGAGGTGGACTATGGTGGAGGGGGGCACCGCACACGGCTAAAAGATCAAACGATCAATTGTTGTGTCTCTAGGGTGCCCCCTACCCCCGTATATAAAGGAGCAAGGGGGGTGCGGCCGGCCAGGAGAGGGGGCGCACCAGGACGAGTCCTACTCCCACCGGGAGTAGGACTCCCTCCCTTTCCTAGTTGGAATAGGAGTGGAGGGGGGAAAGAGGTGGAGGAGAAGAAGGAAAAGGGGGGCGCCCCCCCCCCTCTCCTTGTCCTATTCGGACTAGGGGGAAGGGGCGCATGGCCCTTGCCCTGGCCGGCTCTCCTTTCTTCCACTAATGCCCACTATGGCCCATTAACCTCCTGGTACTCCGGTAAAATCCCGATTTCACCCGGAACACTTCCGATATCCAAACATAGGCTTCCAATATATCAATCTTCATGTCTCGACCATTTTGAGACTCCTCGTCATGCCTGTGATCACATCTGGTACTCCGAACAACCTTCGGTACATCAAAACATATAAACTAATAATATAACTATCATCGAAATGTTAAGCGTGCGGACCCTACGGGTTCGAGAACTATGTAGACATGACCGAGACACGTCTCTGGTCAATAACCAATAGCGGAACCTGGATGCTCATATTGGCTCCCACATATTCTACGAAGATCTTTATCGGTCAGACCGCATAACAACATACGTTGTTCCCTTTGTCATTGGTATGTTACTTGCCCGAGATTCGATCATCGGTATCTCAATACCTAGTTCAATCTCATTACCGGCAACTCTCTTTACTCGTTCCATAATACATCATCCCACAATTAACTCATTAGTTGCAATGCTTGCAAGGCTTAAGTGATGTGCATTACCGAGAGGGCCCAGAGATACCTCTCCGACAATCGGAGTGAAAAATCCTAATCTCAAAATACGGTAACCCAACAAGTACCTTCGGAGACACCTGTAGAGCACCTTTATAATCACTCCGTTACGTTGTGATGTTTGGTAGCACACAAAGTGTTCCTCCATTAAACGGGAGTTGCATAATCTCATAGTCATAGGAACATGTATAAGTCATGAAGAAAGCAATAGCAACATACTAAACGATCGAGTGCTAAGCTAACGGAACGGGTCAAGTCAATCACACCATTCTCCTAATGATGTGATCCCGTTAATCAAATGACAACCCATGTCAATGGCTAGGAAACTTAACCATCTTTGATCAACGAGCTAGTCAAGTAGAGGCATACTAGTGACACTGTGTTTGTCTATGTATTCACACATGTATTATGTTTCCAGTTAATACAATTCTAGCATGAATAATAAACATTTATCATGATATAAGGAAATAAATAATAACTTTATTATTGCCTCTAGGGCATATTTCCTTCAATACAAGTGTTGTTGCAAGAGAAGAGATTTGTAAAGAACTGCATATTGATACTGAGGGACTTTCTGATAAGTATCTTGGTCTTCCTGCTACGGTGGGAGCTGATAGAAGTGACTGCTTCAAGCATTTTTTTTGAAAGAATTAAAGAGGAACTTAAAGGCTGGATGGAAAAACAACTATCGGTTGGGGGGAGGAGATCCTCTTGAAGGTTGTGGCACATGCCATTCCAGTCTTTGCTATGTTAGTTTTTAGCATACCCAAAGGAATTTGCATAGAGATCACAGACTTAATAGCTTAATTCTGGTGGGGAGATGATGAGGAACACTACAAAAAAGACAGATCCGTGATTTTTGGGCCGAACGAAAAAAAATTATGTCATACATATGACACTTCTATGACGATAATTGTGACAAAACCCGGTATCATCATAGATGTGGTGGGCTCCTACTTCTATGACAAAAAATCACGACAGAAAATGGGCTTTTCGTCCTGGGCGGGCTGGAGACGCAGCTGCATGACATTATTTGGGCCGTCCATGACGGAAAAAATCGTGCTAGAAGCGAGGGGGGAATTTCGGGGAGTTCCCGGTTACGGTGGGAGGTCGGGGCCGAGCGACGCGCCTTTCTCTCGTACCCGTACACGCGTGTGTGCGAGGCGTTGGCTCTAACTGAACCTGAGCGAGGCGTTGGGCTCTAACTGAACCCGAGCGATTACACTGCAGGCTACGCGTTGCTGAACCTGAGCGATCGATCGATGGCTGTTAACTGAACCCGATCGAGCGATTCCTTCGCTACTGCTGCTAATTGAAGCCGATCGATGGGATGAACAGTGAGTGTTGCGGGGGGGTTGGATGAACAGTGAGCGGTGGCGTTGCCTCTAGATGAACAGGACCCCGTGGTGTGGTGGAGGTATGGATGAATAGTAGACGGTGCAGGGGTGCTCGTGGAGGGGTGGATGAACAGGACCCCGTGGTGTGGAGGGCTGGATGAACAGTAGACGGTGGAGGGTGTTGGGGAACGTAGCAGAAATTCAAAAATTTTCCTACGAATCACCAAGATCTATCTATGGAGAGACCAGCAACGAGTAGAAAGGGGAGTGCATCTACATACCCTTGTAGATCGCTAAGCGGAAGCGTTCAAGTGAACGGGGTTGATGGAGTCGTACTCGTCGTGATTCAGATCACCGATGATCAAGTGCCGAACGGACGGCACCTCCGCGTTCAACACACGTACAGCCCGGTGACGTCTCCCACGCCTTGATCCAGCAAGGAGAGAGGGAGAGGTTGAGGAAGACTCCATCCAACAGCAGCACAACGGCGTGGTGGTGATGGAGGAGCGTGGCAATCCTGCAGGGCTTCGCCAAGCACCTACGGGAGAGGAGATGTGTCACGGGAGGGAGAGGGAGGCAACCAAAGGCCTTAGGTCTGATTGCTCCTCCTTTTCCCCACTATATATAGGG
>NC_041384.1:670536222-670549190 GCF_002162155.2 Triticum dicoccoides
TGATCAACTCCTTGGTCACATTGCGCATATGATGATGTCCTACCGAGTGGGCCCAGAGATACCTCTCCGTTTACACGGAGTGACAAATCCCAGTCTCGATCCGCATAAAACAATAGATACTTTCGGAGATACCTGTAGTGCACCTTTATAGTCACCCAGTTACATTGTGACGTTTGATACACTCAAAGCACTCCTACGGTATCCAGGAGTTACACGATCTCATGGTCAAAGGAAGAGATACTTGACATTGGCAAAGCTCTAGCAAACGAACTACACGATCTTTGTGCTATGCTTAGGATTGGGTCTTGTCCATCACATCATTCTCCTAATGATGTGATCCCGTTATCAACGACATCCAATGTCCATAGCCAGGAAACCATGACTATCTGTTGATCACAACGAGCTAGTCAACTAGAGGCTCACTAGGGACATATTGTGGTCTATGTATTCACACGTGTATTACGATTTCCGAATAATACAGTTATAGCATGAATAAAAGACTATTATCATGAACAAAGAAATATAATAATAACTTATTTATTATTGCCTCTAGGGCATATTTCCAACAGTCTCCCACTTGCACTAGAGTCAATAATCTAGTTCACATCGCCATGTGATTAACACTCACAGGTCACATCGCCATGTGACTAATACCCAAGAGTTTACTAGAGTCAGTAGTCTAGTTCACATCACTATGTGATTAACACTCAATGAGTTTTATGTTTGATCATGTTGCTTGTGAGAGAGGTTTTAGTCAACGGGTCTGAACCTTTCAGATCCGTGTGTGCTTTACAAATCTCTATGTCATCTCCTAGATGCAGCTACCACGCTCTATTTGGAGCTATTCCAAACAACTGTTCTACTTGGAGCTATTCTAAATTATTGGTCCATTATATGTATCCGGTCTCTCTACTCAGAGCTATCCGAATAGGTGTCAAGCTTGCATCGTCGTAACCTTTACGACGAACTCTTTTACCACCTCCATAATCGAGAAAATTCCTTAGTCCACTAGTTACTAAGGATAACTTTGACCGCTGTCCTGTGAGCCATTCTTGGATCACTCTTGTACCCCTTGACTGACTCATGGCAAGGCACACTTCAGGTGCGGTACACAGCATAGCATACTGAAGAGCCTACGTCTTAAGCATAGGGGACGACCTTCGTCCTTTCTCTCTATTCTGCCGTGGTCGAGCTTTAAGTCTTAACTTCGTACCTTACAACTCAGGCAAGAACTCCTTCTTTGACTGGTCCATCTTGAACACCTTCAAGATCATGTCAAGGTATGTGCTCATTTGAAAGTATTATTAAGCATTTTGATCTATCCTTATAGATCTTGATGCTCAATGTTCAAGTAGCTTAATCCAGGCTTTCCATTGAAAAACACTTTCAAAATAACCCTATATGCTTTCCAGAAATTCTACGTCATTTCTGATCAACAATATGTCAACAACATATACTCATCAGAAATTCTATAGTGCTCCCACTCACTTCTTTGGAAATACAAGTTTCTCACAAACTTTGTACAAACCCAAAAATTTTTGATCATCATCAAAGCATACATTCCAACTCCGAGATGCTCACTCCAGTCCTTAGAAGGATTGCTGGAGCTTTGCATACTTATTAGCATCTTTCGGGATTGACAAAACCTTCCGGTTGTATCACATACAACATTTCCTCATTAAAATCGTCGAGGAAACAATGTTTTGACATCCTATCTGCAAGATTTCATAAATAATGCAGTAATCGCTAATATAATTCCAACAGACTCTTAGCATCGCAACGAGTGAGAAAATCTCATCGTAGTCAACTCCTTGAACTTGTCGGAAAACATCTTAACGACAAGTCGAGCTTTCTTAATGGTGACATTTACCATCATTGTCCGTCTTCCTTTTGAAATCCATCTATACTCATTAGCCTTACGACCATCGAGCCGTTCTGCCAAAGTCTACACTTTGTTTTCATACATGGATCCTTTCTCGGATTTTATGGCCTCAAGCCATTTATCGGAATCCGGGCCCACCATCGCTTCTCCATAGCTCGTAGATTCATTGTTGTCTAGCAACATGACCTTCAAGACAGGATTACGTACCACTCTGAAGTAGTACGCATCCTTGTCATCCTACAAGGTTTGGGAGTGACTTGATCCGAAGTTTCATGATCAATATCATAAGCTTCCACTTCAATTGGTGTAGGTGCCACAGGAACAACTCCCTGTGCCCTGTCACACACTAGTTGAAGAGACGGTTCAATAACCTCATCAAGTCTCCACCATCCTCCCACTCAATTCTTTCGAGAGAAACTTTTCCTCGAGAAAGGACCCGATTCTAGAAACAATCCATATTGCTTTCGGATCTGAATTAGGAGGTATACCCAACTATTTTGGGTTTCCTATGAAGATGCATTTTATCCGCTTTGGGTTCGAGCTTATCAACCTGAAACTTTTTCATATAAATGTCGCAGCCCCAAACTTTTAAGAAACGACAACTTAGGTTTCTCTAAACCATAATTCATACGGTGTCATCTCATCGGAATTATGTGGTGCCCTATTTAAAGTGAATGTGGTTGTCTCTAATGCCTAACCCATGAACGATAGTGGTAATTCGATAAGAGACATCATGGTACGCACCATATCCAATAGGGTGCAACTATGATGTTCGGACACACCATCACATTATGGTGTTCCAGGCGGTATTAATTGCGAAACAATTTCCACAATGTCTTAATTGTGTGCCAAAACTCGTAACTCAGATATTCATCTCTATGATCATATCATAGACATTTTATCCTCTTGTCACAATGATCTGCTACTTCACTCTGAAATTACTTGAACCATTCAATAATTCAGACTTGTGTTTCATCAAGTAAATATACTCAACATTTACTCGAATCATCTGTGAAGTAAGAACATAATGATATTCACTGCATGCCTCAGCACTCATTCGACTGCACACATCAAAATGTGTTACTTCCAACAAGTTGCTATCTTGTTCCATCTTACTGAAAATGAGGCTTTTCAGTCATCTTGCCCATGTGGTATGATTTGCATATCTCAAGTGATTCAAAATCAAGTGAGTCCGAACGATCCATTTGCATGGAGTTTCTTCATGCATATACACCAATAGACATGGTTCGCATGTCTCAAACTTTTCAAAAGCGAGTGAGTCCAAAGATCCATCAACATGGAGCTTCTTCATGCGTTTTATACCATTATGACTTACATGGCAGTGCCACAAGTAAGTGGTACTATCATTACTATCTTATATCTTTTGGCATGAAAATGAGTATCACTACGACCGAGATTCAATAAACCATTCCTTTAGGTGCAAGACCATTGAAGGTATTATTCAAAAATAGAGTAACCATTATTCTCCTTAAATGAATAACCGTATTGCGATAGACATAATCCAATCATGTCTATGCTCAACGCAAACACCAATCTCGGTGGTAGAGGGAGCGTGCGATGCTTGATCATATCAACCTTGGAAACACTTCCAACATATATCGTCAGCTCACCTTTAGCTAGTCTCCGTTTATTCCGTAGCTTTTATTTCGAGTTACTAACACTTAGCAACCGAACCGGTATCCAATACCCTGGTGCTACTAGGAGTACTAGTAAAGTACACATTAACATAATGTATATCCAATATACTTCTATCGACCTTGCCAGCCTTCTCATCTACCAAGTATCTAGGGTAATGCTGCTCCAGTGGTTGTTCCCCTTATTACAGAAGCACTTAGTCTCGGGTTTGGGTTCAACCTTGGGTTTCCTCACTAGAGCAGCAGCTGAATTGCCGTTTCATGAAGTATCCCTTTGTTCCCTTGCCCTTCTTGAAACTAGTGGTTTCACCAACCATCAACAATTGATGCTCCTTCTTGATTTCTACTTTCGCGGTGTCAAACAACGCGAATATTTCAAGGATCATCATATCTATCCCTGATATGTTATAGTTCATCACAGAGCTCTAGCAGCTTGGTGGTAATGACTTCGGAGAAACTATCACTATTTCATCTGGAGGATCAACTCCCACTCGATTCAAGTGATTGTTGTACTCAGACAATCTGAGCACAAGCTCAACAATTGAGCTTCTCTCCTTAGTTTGCAGGCTAAGAAAATCGTCGGAGGTCTTATACCTCTTGACGTGGGCACGAGCCTGAAATCCTAATTTCAGCCCTCGAAACATCTCATATGTTCTCCGGTCAATAACCAACAGCGGGATCTGGATACCCATGTTGGCTCCCACATGTTCCACGATGATCTCATCGGATGAACCACGATGTCAAGGACTCAATCGATCCCGTATACAATTCCCTTTGTCTATCGGTATGTTACTTGCCCGAGATTCGATCGTCGGTATACCGATACCTTGTTCAATCTCGTTACCGGCAAGTCACTTTACTCGTTCTGTAACACATCATCCCGTGATCAACTCCTTGGTCACATTGCGCATATGATGATGTCCTACCGAGTGGGCCCAGAGATACCTCTCCGTTTACACGGAGTGACAAATCCCAGTCTCGATCCGCATAAAACAATAGATACTTTCGGAGATACCTGTAGTGCACCTTTATAGTCACCCAGTTACGTTGTGACGTTTGATACACCCAAAGCACTCCTACGGTATCCAGGAGTTACACGATCTCATGGTCAAAGGAAGAGATACTTGACATTGGCAAAGCTCTAGCAAATGAACTACACGATCTATTGTGCTAGTCTTAGGATTGGGTCTTGTCCATCACATCATTCTCCTAATGATGTGATCCCGTTATCAACGACATCCAATGTCCATAGCCAGGAAACCATGACTATCTGTTGATCACAACGAGCTAGTCAACTAGAGGCTCACTAGGGACATATTGTGGTCTATGTATTCACACGTGTATTACGATTTCCGGATAATACAGTTATAGCATGAATAAAAGACAATTATCATGAACAAGGAAATATAATAATAATACTTTTATTATTGCCTCTAGGGCATATTTCCAACAGTCTCCCACTTGCACTAGAGTCAATAATCTAGTTCACATCGCCATGTGATTAACACTCACAGGTCACATCACCATGTGACTAATACCCAAGAGTTTACTAGAGTCAGTAGTCTAGTTCACATCACTATGTGATTAACACTCAATGAGTTTTATGTTTGATCATGTTGCTTGTGAGAGAGGTTTTAGTCAACGGATCTGAACCTTTCAGATCTGTGTGTGCTTTACAAATCTCTATGTCATCTCCTAGATGCAGCTACCACGCTCTATTTGGACCTATTCCAAATAACTGTTCTACTTGGAGCTATTCTAAATTATTGCTCCATTATATGTATCCGGTCTCTCTACTCAGAGTTATCCGGATCGGTGTCAAGCTTGCATCGTCGTAACCTTTACGACGAACTCTTTTACCACCTCCATAATCGAGAAAATTCCTTAGTCCACTAGTTACTAAGGATAACTTTGACCGCTGTCCTGTGAGCCATTCTTGGATCACTCTCGTACCCCTTGACTGACTCATGGCAAGGCACACTTCAGGTGCGGTACACAGCATAGCATACTGAAGAGCCTACGTCTTAAGCATAGGGGACGACCTTCGTCCTTTCTCTCTATTCTGCCATGGTCGAGCTTTAAGTCTTTAACTTCATACCTTACAACTCAGGCAAGAACTCCTTCTTTGACTAATCCATCTTGAACACCTTCAAGATCACGTCAAGGCATGTGCTCATTTGAAAGTACTATTAAGCGTTTTGATCTATCCTTATAGATCTTGATGCTCAATGTTCAAGTAGCTTAATCCAGGTTTTCTATTGAAAAACACCTTTCAAATAACCCTATATGCTTTCTAGAAATTCTACATCATCTCTGATCATCAATATGTCAACAACATATACTCATCAGAAATTCTATAGTGCTCCCACTCACTTCTTTGGAAATACAAGTTTCTCATAAACTTTGTATAAATCCAAAATCTTTGATTATCTCATCAAAGCGTACATTCCAACTCCGAGATGCTTACTCCAGTCCTTAAAAGGATCGCTGGAGCTAGCATACCTTTTAGCATCCTTAGGATCGACAAAACTTTTCTGATTGTATTGCATACAACGAAAACTGGTAAGGAAACTTGTCTTGACATCCATCTGCCAGATTTCATAAATGCAGCTAATGCTAACATGATTCCGACGGACTTTAAGCATCGCTACGAGTGAGAAAATCTCATCGTAGTCAACTCCTTGAACTTGTCGGAAAACACTTCGCCACAAGTCGAGCTTTATAGATGGTGACATTACCATCCACGTCCGTCTTCTTCTTAAAAGATCCATTTATCTCAATGGATTGCCGATCATCGGGCAAGTCCATCAAAGTCCATGCTTTGTTCTGATATATGGATACTATCTCGGATTTCTTGGCTTCTAACCATTTGTCGGAATTCGGGCCCACCATCGCTTCTCCATAGCTCGTAGGTTCATTGTTGTCTAGCAACATGACCTTCAAGACAGGATCACCTTACCACTCCGAAGTAGTACGTGTCCTTGTCGTCCTACGAGGTTTGTAGTGACTTGATCCGAAGTTTCATGATCAATATCATAAGCTTCCACTTCAATTGGTGTAGGTGCCACAGGAACAACTTCCTGTGCCCTGCCACACACTAGTTGAAGAGACGGTTCAATAACCTCATCAAGTATCCACCATCCTCCCACTCAACTCTTTCGAGAGAAACCTTTCCTCGAGAAAGGACCCGATTCAAGAAACAATCCATATTGCTTTCGGATCTGAATTAGGAGGTATACCCAACTGTTTTGGGTGTCCTATGAAGATGCATTTTATCCGCTTTGGGTTCGAGCTTATCAACCTGAAACTTTTTCATATAAGCGTCGCAGCCCCAAACTTTTAAGAAACGACAACTTAGGTTTCTCTAAACCATAATTCATACGGTGTCATCTCAATGGATTTACGTGGTGCCCTATTTAAAGTGAATGTGGTTGTCTCTAATGCCTAACCCATGGACAATAGTGGTAATTCGATAAGAGACATCATGGTACGCACCATATCCAATAGGGTGCAACTATCATGTTCGGACACACCATCACACTATGGTGTTCCAGGCGGTATTAATTGCGAAACAATTTCCACAATGTCTTAATTGTGTGCCAAAACTCGTAACTCAGATATTCATCTCTATGATCATATCATAGACACTTTATCCTCTTGTCACAATGATCTGCTACTTCACTCTGAAATTACTTGAACCATTCAATAATTCAGACTTGTGTTTCATCAAGTAAATATACTCAACATCTACTCGAATCATCTGTGAAGTAAGAACATAACGATATTTACTGCATGCCTCAGCACTTATTGGACTGCACACATCAAAATGTGTTACTTCCAACAAGTTGCTATCTTGTTCCATCTTATTGAAACCGAGGCTTTTCAGTCATCTTGCCTATGTGGTATGATTTGCATATCTCAAGTGATTCAAAATCAAGTGAGTCCGAACGGTCCATTTGCATGGAGTTTCTTCATGCGTATACACCAATAGACATGGTTCGCATGTCTCAAACTTTTCTAAAACGAGTGAGTCCAAAGATCCATCAACATGGAGCTTCTTCATGCGTTTTATACCATTACGACTTACATGGCAGTGCCACAAGTAAGTGGTACTATCATTACTATCTTATATCTTTTGGCATGAAAATGTGTATCCCTACGATCAAAATTCAATAAACCATTCCTTTAGGTGCAAGAGCACTTATTCAGGTTTAATACTAATCTTGATGGTAGAGGGAGCGTGCGATGTTAGATCACATCAAACTTGGAAACACTTCCAACACGTATCGTCAGCTCACCTTTAGCTAGTCTCCGTTTTATTCCGTAGCTTTTATTTCGAGTTACTAACACTTAGCAACCGAACCGGTATCAAATACCCTGGTGCTACTAGGAGTACTAGTAAAGTACACATTAACATAATGTATATCCAATATACTTCTATCGACCTTGCCAGCCTTCTCATCTACCAAGTATCTAGGGTAATCTTGCTCCAGTGGTTGTACCCCTTATTACAGAAGCACTTAGTCTCGGGTTTGGGTTTAACCTCGGGTTTCTTCATTGGTGCAGCAGCTGATTTGCCGTTTCATGAAGTATTCCTTCTTTCCCTTGCCCTTCTTGAAACTAGTGGTTTCATCAACCATCAACAATTGATGCTCCTTCTTGATTTCTACTTTCGCGGTGTCAAACAACGCGAATATTTCAAGGATCATCATATCTATCCCTGATATGTTATAGTTCATCACGAAGCTCTAGCAGCTTGGTGGTAATGACTTCGGAGAAACTATCACTATTTCATCTGGAAGATCAACTCCCACTTGATTCAAGTGATTGTTGTATTCAGACAATCTGAGCACAAGCTCAACAATTGAGCTTCTCTCCTTAGTTTGCAGGCTAAGAAAATCGTCGGAGGTCTCATACCTCTTGACGTGGGCACGAGCCTGAAATCCCAATTTCAGCCCTCGAAACATCTCATATGTTCCGCGACGTTTCGAAAACGTCTTTGGTGCCTCTACTTAAACCATTTAACTGAACTATCACGTAGTTATCAAAACGTGTATGTCCGATGTTCGCAACATCCACAAATGACGTTTGGGGTTCAGCACACTGAGCGGTGCATTAAGGACATAAGCTTTCTACTGATCGCATAATTGCTACTATCAACTTTCAACTATAATTTCTCTAGGAACATATCTAAAACAGTAGAACTAAAGCGCGAGCTACGACATAATTTGCAAAAGGTCTTTTGACTATGTTCAAGATAATTAAGTTCATCTTATGAACTCCCACTTAGATAGACATCCCTCTGGTCATCTAAGTGATCACATGATCCGAGTCAACTAGCCCGTGTCCGATCATCACGTGAGACGGACTAGTTAACATCGGTGAACATCTTCATGTTGATCGTACCTACCATACGACTCATGCTCGACCTTTCGGTCTCCGTGTTCCGAGGCCATGTCTGCACATGCTAGGCTCGTCAAGTTAACCCTAAGTGTTTTCGCTGTGTAAAACTGTCTTACACCCGTTGTATGTGAACGTAAGAATCCATCACACCCGATCATCACGTGGTGCTTAGAAGCGACGAACTGTAGCAATGGTGCACAGTTAGGGGAGAACACTTCTTGAAATTTTGTAAGGGATCATCTTATTTACTACCGTCATCCTAAGTAAACAAGATGCATAAACATAATAAACATCACATGCAATTATATAGTTGTGACATGATATGGCCAATATCATATAGCTCCATTGATCTCCATCTTCGGGGCTCCATGATCATCTTGTCACCGGCATGACACCATGATCTCCATCATCATGATCTCCATCATCGTGTCTTCATGAAGTTGTCACGCCAACGACTACTTCTACTTCTATGGCTAACGCGTTTAGCAATAAAGTAAAGTAAGTTACATGGCGTTCTTCAATGACACGCAGGTCATACAAAAAATAAAGACAACTCCTATGGCTCCTGCCGGTTGTCATACTCATCGACATGCAAGTCGTGAATCCTATTACAAGAACATGATCAATCTCATACATCACATATCATTCATCACATTCTTTTTGGCCATATCACATCACATAGCATACCCTGCAAAAACAAGTTAGACGTCCTCTAATTGTTGTTGCATGTTTTACGTGGCTGCTATGGGTTTCTAGCAAGAACGTTTCTTACCTACGCAAGACCACAACGTGATATGCCAATTGCTATTTACCCTTCATAAGGACCCTTTTCATCGAATCCGTTCCGACTAAAGTGGGAGAGACTGGCACCCGCTAGCCACCTTATGCACCAAGTGCATGTCAATCGGTGGAACCTGTCTCACGTAAGAGTACGTGTAAGGTCGGTCCGGGCCGCTTCATCCCACAATGCCGTCGAAACAAGATTGGACTAGTAACGGTAAGCATATTGAACAACATCAACGCCCACAACTACTTTGTGTTCTACTCGTGCAAAGAATCTACGCAATAGACCTAGCTCATGATGCCACTGTTGGGGAACGTAGCAGAAATTCAAAAATTTTCCTACGAATCACCAAGATCTATCTATGGAGAGACCAGCAACGAGTAGAAAGGGGAGTGCATCTACATACCCTTGTAGATCGCTAAGCAGAAGCATTCAAGTGAACGGGGTTGATGGAGTCGTACTCGTCGTGATTCAGATCACCGATGATCAAGTGCCGAACGGACGGCACCTCCGCGTTCAACACATGTACAGCCCGGTGACGTCTCCCACGCCTTGATCCAGCAAGGAGAGAGGGAGAGGTTGAGGAAGACTCCATCCAACAGCAGCACAACGGCGTGGTGGTGATGGAGGAGCGTGGCAATCCTGCAGGGCTTCGCCAAGCACCTACGGGAGAGGAGATGTGTCACGGGAGGGAGAGGGAGGCAACCAAAGGCCTTAGGTCTGATTGCTCCTCCTTTTCCCCACTATATATAGGGACAAGGGAGAGGGGGAGGGCGCAGCCTTGCCCCCTCCTCCAAGGAAGGGGTGCGGCTAAGGATGGGGAGGAGTCCATCCTCCCCAAGGCACCTCGGAGGTGCCTTCCCCTTTGAGGACTCTTCCCTCCCCAAGTTTCCTTGCGCATGGGCCTCTTGGGGCTGGTGCCCTTGGCCCATGTAGGCCAAGGCGCACCCTCTACAGCCCATGTGGCCCCCCCGGGGCAGGTGGCCCCACCCGGTGGGCCCCCGGGACCCTTCCGGTGGTCCCGGTACAATACCGATGACCCCGAAACTTGTCCCGATGGCCGAAACAGGACTTCCTATATATAAATCTTTACCTCCGGACCATTCCGGAACTCCTCGTGACGTCCGGGATCTCATCCGGGACTCCGAAAAACATTCGGTAACCACATACAAGCTTCCTTTATAACCCTAGCGTCATCGAACCTTAAGTGTGTAGACCCTACGGGTTCGGGAGACATGCAGACATGACCGAGACGTTCTCCGGTCAATAACCAACAGCGGGATCTGGATACCCATGTTGGCTCCCACATGTTCCACGATGATCTCATCGGATGAACCACGATTTCAAGGACTTAATCGATCCCGTATACAATTCCCTTTGTCTATCGGTATGTTACTTGCCCGAGATTCGATCGTCGGTATACCGATACTTTGTTCAATCTCGTTACCGGCAAGTCACTTTACTCGTTCCGTAACACATCATCCCGTGATCAACTCCTTGGTCACATTGCGCATATGATGATGTCCTACCGAGTGGGCCCAGAGATACCTCTCCGTTTACACGGAGTGACAAATCCCAGTCTCGATCCGCATAAAACAATAGATACTTTCGGAGATACCTGTAGTGCACCTTTATAGTCACCCAGTTACGTTGTGACGTTTGATACACTCAAAGCACTCCTACGGTATCCAGGAGTTACACGATCTCATGGTCAAAGGAAGAGATACTTGACATTGGCAAAGCTCTAGCAAACGAACTACACGATCTTTGTGCTATGCTTAGGATTGGGTCTTGTCCATCACATCATTCTCCTAATGATGTGATCCCGTTATCAACGACATCCAATGTCCATAGCCAGGAAACCATGACTATCTGTTGATCACAACGAGCTAGTCAACTAGAGGCTCACTAGGGACATATTGTGGTCTATGTATTCACACGTGTATTATGATTTCCGGATAATACAGGTATAGCATGAATAAAAGACAATTATCATAAACAAGGAAATATAATAATAATACTTTTATTATTGCCTCTAGGGCATATTTCCAACAGAGGGGTGGTTGAACAAGACCCCGTGGTGTGGAGGGCTGGATGAATAGTAGATGGTGGAGGGGTGCTAGAACAGTAGCCGGTGGAGTAGCGCACGGTGGAGGCTGGATGAACAGGAGCCCGTGGATGAACAGTCGCGGGTGGAGGCTGGAGGAGGTCGACGGTGGATGAGCAGTAGCTTGTGGAGGCTGGAGGGGGTCGACGGTGGAGATGAATAGTATCCCGTGGATTCCCGTTTTGCGGTACGCCATACCCCTCCCGATGAACAAGACCCCCGTTTCGACCGTAGCGCTCCAACACAAGTCTGTTTCGTCCTCTTTGCGGTACGCCACACCCCTCCCTATCAACAGGACCCCCGTTTCGACCGTAGGAGGTTAATTTCCTCCGTTTTGCGGTACACCAGACCCCTCCCGATGAACAGGATCCCATTTCGAACGTGGCCGGTCGAATACAAGGCCGTTTCCTCCATTCTGCGGTACACCAGGCCTCGTTTCCATCGTGTAACACCCCGGATGTAACTTTCCCAATTTGTACTCCAACTCTTGCCGTTTCCGGCGTTAAGTTATTTTTATTTTCTCAGGTTCGGGTCTTTGTCTCCGTGTGTTTTTATCGTTGTCATGCATCCCATATCATGTCATCATGTGCATTGCATTTGCATACGTGTTCGTCTCATGCATTCCAGCATTTTCCCCGTTGACCGTTTTGCATTCCGGCGCTTCACTCCTCCGGTGGTCTTTTCTAGCTTTCTTTCGTGTGTGGGGATTAAACATTTCCGGATTGGACCGAGACTTGCCAAGCGGCCTTGGTTTACTACCGGTAGACCGTCTGTCAAGTTTTGTATCATTTGGACTTCGTTTGATACTCCAACGGTTAACCGAGGGACCGAAAAGGCCTCGTGTGAGTTGCAGCCCAACACCCCTCAAATTTGGCCCAAAACCCACCAAAACCTTCTCCATCACCTCGCGTGGCCGAAAACGGCACCTCATTTGGACTCTCCTAGCTCCCTCTATGCCTATAAGTAATACCCCGCCCCCCAAATTCGGATCTCCTTCTCCCCCCCAAAACCCTGAAAATCGTCTCCGCGCGGCCAGACACGTCCGGACCGCACCGGACATCGTCGCCGCCGCCAACCGCCGCCTGCCACGTCACCTCCGCCAACCCGCCGCCGCCCGAGGCCCACAGAGCCCACGTC
>NC_041384.1:670549902-670557423 GCF_002162155.2 Triticum dicoccoides
CACCGGCGCCCGCTGCCCGCGCCGACCTCGGCCGCCGCCGCACCACCGCCGTCCCCGACCTCGTCTCCGGCCGGATCCGACCGCGGGAGAGCCGGATCCGCCGCCGCCGACCCCGGCCGCCGCCGTCTTCGTCGTCTTCAGCGAGCAGCGCCACCGCTCGGTTCGCGTGCCGGGTCAACCCTAGATCCGGAGGTCGAATTCTTCTAAGTCCCCGTGTTTTTTCAGTTTCAAGTGCCCCTGTTCATAGCCTTGTAACTTTGCATCCGTAGCACCGATTCATGCATTTAGCATATCAAAATGTTCACCTCAGAGAGTACATCATTTCATTCCATTGCATCATTTTCATTTGAGTTAATCTTGATGCCCGAAATTCTGTTAGAAGAGGGCTACTTGAGTTAATTGTCAGATCTGCTACTCTATTTAGCTTTTTTTCATTTTTGCCATGATTATTGTGCGCATGATATGCCCTAATGCTCTACATATGTTTTGTTAAGGGTTTTGTCATCTTTCCAGAGGTGCAACCCATGTATTTTTGTGATGTGTGTGGTGACTAGCACAAGCTTGCAAAGTGGTGCATTTGGTAATTCTGATTTCAGGGACTTA
Organism: Triticum dicoccoides; assembly: GCF_002162155.2. Taxonomy (NCBI): domain Eukaryota; kingdom Viridiplantae; phylum Streptophyta; class Magnoliopsida; order Poales; family Poaceae; genus Triticum; species Triticum dicoccoides. The sequence goes on from NC_041384.1 coordinate 670,550,506, forward strand.
ACATTTCCACTAAGTCCTTGACCTGTTTATCTCATATGGCCATATGTTCATGTTGTTTCCTAGTGATCCGTGCCTCTTTTGAGGATGATCAGTAAGGATGTTTTGTTAATCCTGTAGTGCTCTATCCATCCATGTCTTTGTTTGCAATTATGAAGCACCCTAGCTTGAGTCAATTGAGCTCTACTTTTGCTACTATGTGAATCTGGGCAGATTGTCAACTTGTTTGCAATTTTGCCGATGATGTTGTGGTTGATCCGTGCATACTATGCTATTGTTCTTTCCATGTCTATCTTGCATTTTGTGTGTTCTTAATGGGTGTATGCTTAGCTTATCATGAATTGCTCTGTAGTGAGTGCATCGAGCTCGTAAACATGCCTACTTGAGTTATGTTTCAGCATGTGCCAGTTTTCACTAAGTCTGAAAACTGATTATGTTTTTGCTATGTTCACATGCTTGCAATTGTATTTTCTGATCCCTTTTGGCTCAAGGTCACTAAGGGACTTTTGTTAAGCTCTTTGAGTAGATCCATGCCATGCTTTACTTTGCCATGTTCAGGTCCTGTAGCATGTAGTTTTGTTGCTCCGAATAGAGCTACCTGATCTGAAATTCCAGACAAGTGTTGATTTCACTAAGTCTGAGGTTTGTTTGCCATATGCATTTTTGCCATGTTTGTTTGAACCTGTTAATGGATGATTTGGCCGTAGCTCAGTGCTAGACTTTTGTTAAGCATCTTGAATGCATCCCTGCCATGTATTTTTTTGCCATGTTTGGGTGCTATAACATGTTCATCTCATTGCATTTAGATGCCTACTTGTTGTAAATCGCAGACCGGTGTCATATTTGAATCGCTTGCCAATTCCAAACCGTAACTCCGATTCCGGCGTTCTTTATATCGTTTTAAAGCGATTTCATCCCATCTTTCCAGTGGCACACTTGGATTTCCAAGTTGAGGCTAGGTTCTTGCATTTCCTGTCATGTCTTGCATATGCATCCCGCATCGCATCCCGCATAGCATATCATCTTTGCATCATATTGTTTGATCCTTGCACGTGGTTGATTGTGTCCTTGTTGCTTGTTTGTCTTGTTTGGGTAGAACCGGGAGACGAGTTTGCTAATGAGGAGCCCGTTGAGTTTGCTTTCGAGGATCCAGTCAACTCTGACAACTGTGCAGGCAAGATGATCATACCCTCGAAATCACTACTATGTTTGTTATGCTAGTTTGCTTGCTCTTTTTCTTTGCCAATGCTACGATGCCTACCACTTGCTTTCAAGCCTCCCAAATTGCCATGTCAAACCTCTAACCCACCATGTCCTAGCAAACCGTTGATTGGCTATGTTACCGCTTTGCTCAGCCCCTCTTATAGCGTTGCTAGTTGCAAGTGAAGATTGGAGGCCGTTCCTTGTTGGAACATTTATTTACTTGTTGGAGTATCATTATATTATCTTGTTATCTTAATGTATCTATATACTTGGTAAAGGGTGGAAGGCTCGGCCTCTCGCCTAGTGTTTTGTTCCACTCTTGCCGCCCTAGTTTCCGTCATATTGGTGTTATGTTCCTGGATTTTAAGTTCCTTGCGCGGTTGGGTTATAATGGGAACCCCTTGATAGTTCGCCTTCATTAAAGCTTTTCCAGCAATACCCAACCTTGGTTTTACCATTTGCCACCTAGCCTCTTTTTCCCTTGGGTTTCCGGAGCCCGAGGGTCATCCTATTTTAATCCCCCCCGGGCTAGTGCCCCTCTGAGTGTTGGTCCAAACTAGAGTCCTGTGCAGCGCCCCCTCGGGGAAACTCGAGGTTTGGTTTTAGTTGTATGGAGCGCTCATCTGAGTGTGCCCTGAGAAAGAGATATGTGCAGCTCCTATCGGGATTTGTCGGCACATTTGGGCGGTGTTGCTGGTCTTGTTTTAACCTGTCGAAGTGTCTTGAAGAACCGAGATACTGAGTCTGATCGGAACATCTTGCGAGGAGGTCTATTCCTTCGTTGACCATGAGAGCTTGTCATGGGCTAAGTTGGGACTCCCCTGCAGGGATTTGAAATTTCGAAAGCTGTGCCCGCGGTTATGGGCAGATGGGAATTTGTTAATGTCCGGTTGTAGATAACTTGAACCTTAACTTAATTAAAATGAATCAACTGAGTGTGTTACTGTGATGGCCTCTTCTCGGCGGAGTCCGGGAAGCGGACACGGTGTTGGAGTAATGTTTGCGCAGGTTGCTCTTTAGTTTCTCTCTCGCGCTTTGCCTCCTCTTCTCGCTCTCTTTTGCGAATAAGTTAGCCACCATATATGCTAGTCGCTTGCTGCAGCTCCACATATTTACCTTGCCTTACCTATAATCTTAAATAGTCTTGATCGCGAGGGTGCGAGATTGCTGAGTCCCTGTGGCTCACAGATTACTATTACACCAGATGCAGGGCCTGATGATTCCGCTCCAGGAGACGCGCTTGAGCTCAAGTGGGAGTTCGACAAGGACTCTCAATGTTACTATGTTTCCTTTCCTGATAATCAGTAGTGGTGCCCAGTTGGGGGTGATCGGGACCGTGTCGCATGTTGGGTTCTCTTTTATTTTGGCGTCGTAGTCGGGCCATGAGTGTTTGGATGATGTAATGTTATTTATGTACTTGATTGACGTGGCGAGTGTAAGCCAACTATGTTATCTCCCCTTTTATTATCTATATTACATGGGATGTTGTGAAGATTGCCTAACTTGTGACATATGCCTTCAATGCGATTATGCCTCTAAGTCGTGCCTCGACACGTGGGAGATATAGTCGCATCGAGGGTGTTACAAGTTGGTAATCAGAGCCTTCGCCGACCTTAGGAGCCCCATTGCTTGATCATTTTAGCAGCCGAGTTTTGTCTAGAAAAATGTTTTGAGTCATTTAGGAATTATATATCGAAGAGTTTAGGAATTCTTTTTACTTCCCAGTCTCCTCATCGCTCTGGTAAGTCATCCTGACGTAGAGTTTTGACTCTTCTCTTCTCAAATTTCACTAAAAAAATTTAGGATCACGCGGGTATCTTGGAATCGTTCCGATGGTTTTATGATGAGAACATTGTCTTGGTGCCTCCTGTCAGGGATTTAGTGGAAGTGTCCGGGGAGTTGAGCTCTGAGGTGTTGTCGTCATAATTTTATCATTGCAATTCTGGAATATCTGAGTTTAGTACGCCGACATCGAAAATCTCTTTTATGCAGTTCGTTGGTGAGATAACCTCGACGCCACCCAGTACTGGGGCGGGAGTTTGGGAGTATCGCCATAACTTGTATAATGGATGCTTTTCGAAGGTTGAGGTAAATGGTTTCCGAAGGTTTCTTGGTTATGTGTTGAAGGATGGATACAGCTGGATTGTGACACCCCAAAAATTTGGCCTTGTTTTAATGAATTAAATTTTTGCCAGGAATTAAAACTTTGGATATCTGAGCTTCTTTTTGATTTTTTTTAAATCATTTCCTTCCCTGTGATGATGAGTTTTTCCCAAAGAGAAATATTTTTTTTTAAATATGTCATTGGACATATTTAATCTCTCAAGAGAAAGTTTCCCTTATTTAATATAACTAATTAAATAATTAAGTTGCTTGATCTTTACTTTCTTGAAAATGGATTTTCAAGGTTAAATGGCCTTATTTGAACTACAACCATTTGATAAATTCACTTAAAAATTTCACCAAAATTTGGAGATGTCATGTGATGTCTCTAAATAACTTTTGTGCAATAATATATTTAATTCATTGCATATTTTGAGCTCTACACTCAATTCTTCTTCTCTGGTCCAGAGTGCATTTTGCACTGCAACCCATTTAAATATTTCTTTAAAACTTCTACCAAAATTAGGGGAGGTCAGTAGGAGCATATTATTCCACTTTGTGCAAAAATCTAGGGTTGTTCTTTGAAAATTTTGAGTGAATCAACTTCTTTTCCATTCTGGTCCAATTTGAGGATTTGTACAGCAACCACCATTTTAGTTGCTCCTATATCCATGATTACTTTTTCTACTGGTAGTCCCCCTTGCCAAACCCTTAAGTCCAGGAGAGTGGACCCATTGGATGATTCTAAGTGTTTGCAACAATGCCATTTGCTTTCTGTCCAGAATTGTAGTTTTGCAAAACTTACACTAGCAAGTTTCTGCTTTTGGCCAACTAACCTCACCACCCTCTTGTACATCTGAAGAGACTTCCATCTGGAGTTTTTGACCACTCCAAGACTTGCCTAAGTGCCCTTGGCATTTTGTCAAACACCCTACAGGCATGATCTGTTTTGACATGAGTTTTGGCATTGCACTGTGAACCTAATCCCCTGACCAAACTAGCTTGTCCATTGATCTCCTTGCAAGCCCAAACCTAGACCTGTTAACCCCCAGCCTCAACCGCGACTCCTAGCATGCTCGGACATTTCATCGAGCACACTCAGTGCGTGCACTGGACGCGCCCAGAGCGCGCGTATTGCACGATGCCGCGCCCGAGCCGACACGCTGGCCCCCCTGGCTTTGGCCCACACGGCAGCACCTCGCCACGTACTCCCTGTCTAGCAGCATCGTGCCAAACCACCCTGGCACGCTACAGCGCCGCTACCAGGGCGTTCTTGGCGGCACACCGGCGTCCGCAGTGGCTCCAGCCACGGGCAGCGCCGCCCAAACCCCTCCCGCTCGCCACCTGGCCCCTGGAGCAGTGCGAACTCATCCGCAGCCATGTCCTCTAGCGCTCGTCGCCGCCACGATGCCCTGCTGCTACAGAACGTCGGTTCGCCGGAAGCTTATCCATGGCCGCCGCGGAACTGCCTTGCCTCGCTTATAAATGGACGCCCCGGGCCATTCCCGCACACGGGCAACCTTAGGCCACCCCAATGACGCTTCCCCAGCTCGCCAATCGACCCAGGAGAGCTTCCTTCCTCATCTCCGGCAACTCCTGCCGCCGCCACCGCCCCGGCCAATCCGGCACCTCCAGTACCTCCCCCTCTCCGTTCTCTCCACCAAGAGCCTCCTCATCCTCCCGTGAACCCTTTCCCCTACTCGATTTTGATCGGGAACCACCGTAGCCCCAAAACCACTCTGCTCCCGAAGCTCCCCTCCGCCGTGAAGCTCACCGCCGATGACTCTTTCCACCCCCGTCTACCCAGCGACCACCGGAAGGACCGCCGCAGTCTCACGGATCCATCCAGACCCTCTGGAACCCGCGGGGAGCCACTGTTCGCCGGCGGCGATCGCCGTTGCCTCGCCTCCGTTCGGGCAGAGGAAGAGGAGGGAGGGATGGACTAGTCGAACCTGACCAATGGGCCCTCTGGACCCACTGTCAGCGACCCCGTGTCTGTCCACGTGGTTAAGTGGAGGCGTAAAGCCTCAAGTACGCCTCCTCTGCACCGAAAGCGCAATCTCGTTTGAAACGTTTTCTTTTCTGTTTTATTTTAAAAACAGATTTGACCAAATCTTTGACTGGCTATAACTTTTTAAATATAACTCCAAATGAGTTGATTCTTTTTCCTACCTTCCTCAAATTTAGTCTAGTTTGTTTTAAGATTTATTTGAAAATTTTTCAAACAACTTTTCTGTACTGTTTTTGAAATGTGTGTTAATTCAAATATATTTTTAAATAGGATTTTGGGGAGAGAGAAGAAACTTTCAAAAGTTTTGGAGAGCACCTCACCCCTCCACAACATTGAAGGCAAGCATTCTGAATCCCGGCATAATAGTTTTGGTGTGATCGTGGATACATTTATAACACCACCGCGTTTCGAAGGACTCGTTATTTCATGTGGTATGATCATATGCATGAGTGCATATTAGTGATTTCCAGGCTGTTGGAAATGAACACACTTGTGATGATAATTACCCTCATGTGCCTTGCATGCATACCGGCAGGAACCCGGGAAAACCTCAGCCTTGGGTAGGCATGAGTTTGTCGCCGGTCTTCGTCGGGACGGTTATGTCTGGTATGGCATGGTAAGGTGATATGAGCGGTGACTCTGTTGGTTGAAATACATTCGTCATGCTAATCATGCAGGGAATACTTAAAACCTCCTAAGACAACCGTAGATCGAGTCTTGTTCTAGTAACCCCCATACATGTTTCGTACTACCACTCGTCTCTACAGCAAGTAGAGTACGGTTCAGTAAGTTGTCAACCTCTTTCTAGCACACACCGTATAGAGAGGCCATGGTGGAAGATACCGGTTGTAGCTGGTAGGCAGGCCACCTGGTCCAGGGGCATGGGTGTTTCCGGTTGGGACCGAGAGGGGAGGCCACCCCTTAGAGCGCGTGATATAAATTTGATCCCATGCTACGCGAGGTTGTAGCCTCCCCACTTAGAGTTTGCTTAACATGTGTCGTGGGTGATTCCAGACACGTGTGAGTTAAGCTGGTGTGTGCAAGTTAGGTGTGTTTTCAACAAAAAGACCGTAGACGGAATTAGTCCCGATGGACTAAAGAAATCCGTTACTCGTGGGTAAAGAGTACACCCTCTGCAGAGAATAAACCTATTCGAATAGCCGTGTCCATGGTTAACGATTACAGTCTGGGATGGGTCAGGTGTCGGTCTTAGTGTCGGTCTTCGGAGGTGAAACGGTTAACCAGAAATGGAATTACTACTCGTGACTTGTGATAACTATGATTATTATTATTGTTGACTAACCCGTGATACTATTGTTATTATCGAGTATCTCAGGGATGGTTCTACCTCCGGGATATTCACTATGATTGTTTATTTTAAAGCCCTTTATGTGGTGTCGCTCAGACGCCCGACTGTGGCATTTCTTTTAAAGCCCTTTATGTGGTGTCGCCCAGACGCCCGACTGTGGCATTTCTTTTAAAGCCCTTTATGTGGTGTCGCTCAGACGCCCGACTGTGGCATTTCTTTTAAAGCCCTTTATGTGGTGTCGCCCATACGCCCGACTGTGGCATTTCTTTTAAAGCCCTTTATGTGGTGTCGCTCA
>NC_041384.1:670558327-670565933 GCF_002162155.2 Triticum dicoccoides
CCGACTGTGGCTTTTCTTTTAAAGCCCTTTATGTGGTGTGGCTAAGACGCCCGACTGTGGCATTTCTTTTAAAGCCCTTTATGTGGTGTCGCTCAGACGCCCGACTGTGGCATTTCTTTTAAAGCCCTTTATGTGGTGTCGCTCAGACGCCCGACTGTGGCATTTCTTTTAAAGCCCTCTATGTGGTGTCGCTAAGACGCCCGACTGTGGCATTGCTTGTTATTTGTTTCATAAATTTTAATACTACCATGTTATTGCATTTTTATAAATAACTTGCTTGCACGCATTAGAGTTTCATTTATCTTTTGTGACTGACGTCATGAGCATAAAATATTTTTAGCACTTCATGGTTATATTATACCTGTGTTCATAATGTTTGCGAGTACATTCAAAGTACTCACTGGCTTGTCCCTGGCTATTGTCTTGGCCAGATTTTCTTGCTCGGAGAGGAGCAACGCGATGCCAGCCCCGGAACCCACACAATGGAGATAGCAGCCTCGTGAAGATAGGAGTTAACCTGGTTAGCTGTTCCCGTGGAAAATGGAGCCCCATAGACACTGATGTTTCACAAACCGCTTCCGCCATCAACCACTAGTAACCATTTGTTGTACTCACAGGCCAGAATGGTCTTGTACTACATATGTTGTATTCTGCTTGGAATTTCTGTATCAAGTTGGAGCCTCATCAGCTAACAGTAATCCTGGGGCTGATGAGCACGACGGTCTTTTCTGGAAATTTATTACCCGGAAAACCGGTCGTGGCAGACTTGGTATCAGAGCCAGGCTGACCATTGGCTAATCCTATCTTAGCCAGGTCAATAAACTTAGGCAAACCAACCCACTAGACCTTAGCCAAACCCCAGCCAAGCTTCTCGTGCAAGATAGCCACACAGTGACCCAACACCTTTTGGCAGTCGGTGCCCAACCTATCAACCTAACCTATCACTCATGCGCCAGTGACCGGCCCCTAAATAGTCCTTTCTCGCAAGCGTGCGAAGGAAGACTCCGCCCCCTTTTTCCTATAAAAAGGGCACGCTAGTCCCAACACAGCACATCACAGCCTCTACCCCAAACCAAGCTACAATGCCTGGCCCTGTCGTGCACAACGAAACCACAGCAACCAACCTTGGAGGTTTTGTGAGCATACTCGCAAACCTCACCCATCGTGCCTATGCGTTAGAAGAGCCACCAGAATTTGTTGTGTACCAAGGACCCATGAGCGGTGAAGACCGTCAATTTTGGGCCACTGTGCACATCTACGGTAGGGGACTGTCACCCGAGCGCCCCTACAGGTTCACCGGAAGAACAACTTCCTTCGAGCCACAAGCCATCTAGCTAGCCGCTCGAGAAGCTATAGTTCATCTCAGGCACTTGTCGCCCAGAGTAAACTGTCGCTCGTTCCACTACTACCCCAGACGTGAAGGGTATGGTAGACCACCCCAAGTTGCCAACAGAGATCACGAGACGGACCCCGCATTGTTGCACCTAGTGCGCTATGTAAGTGCACTAGAGGCACTGTTCGACCAGATCACTATTGATCTAATCGCAGCTCGTGGAGAGCTGGTTCGTCGAGCCCCGGCGAGAGAAGAAAACGAGCCCAACACCGACAACCCAGTCGTGCTGTTTGGACAACCGATCGAGACCCCGAGATCAGCTCCAGCCATCAGCCGAGATGCTTTGATGACCCCAGAAGTGCTTCGTCGCATATTGGGAGCACACTCCAACGGGGTTGTGGCCAACAATCCCCGCGATGGTCATCATCACTACCCCGACCCTGCAGTTCCTCCGCCATCTCCGACTAATCCTGGCAGTGAGACACGTGGAGAAGCCTCGACATCCACCAGGCGCGCCCATTTAGACATTAATGAGGTAGACTAAGCCGTACGAGTAGTACCGAGTCTCAGTGTATCCTCACTTTGTAATCGTGCGACCGTGTATATTAACCAGCCTGTCGTTGTGCCTCTGTTTTAATAGTGGCCTTGCATTTTTGGTCAGCGCATAGTTGCACATTTTCCGGGCACAACTACCAAAACCAACCCGACGACAACCACAGTAACACGTCTCTTTATGAGATATGTGTATCTCTGACACTGACCTGACCTTTGGAGCTGAGCTGGCAGATTTATTACTTTTCACCACGGTAAAAACGATCCGGCTCCATTGCTATATAAAGGCCACCTTGTGACCTTACCCAGCAACCCTCACTTTGTGCACCACACTCACACTTTTTCCTGTCATGCCGAGCCCCAGCATTCATCTGAGAACCCCAGATGCAACCCCAGGTAGCTTTGTCAAAATATTGTGGGATTTTACCCGCAGTACCATGGGTTCTACCCAGCCACCTCAGTACGAGCTGTTCAAATCAAGGATCACCCCATCCACCTCGGAATATTGGGCAGCAGTACACATCCCTCCCGTGGACTCCAATCAAGATCCAACGGAAGTTTCCTTCGTGGGGAAATCTATGCCAACCCCACACCTGGCCATAGAAGCTGCTGCGAAAGAAGCGATTGCTCGTCTTCGATCCGTAGTACCCTATGCCCGCGAACGAGGATATTATTACTTTCCGAGCCGTGCAGCACCCGGAGAAGTAACATCTTTTCCCGGTGGATGTATTGAGAGAGACCCAGTTCTGGCCAACCTTATCCAGTACATCATTGCTCAAGAGCATTTGAACCAGCGAGTGATGGATTATCTCCAGAGCCTCGCAGATTTAAATCCTCAGATCACCATCGGCAGAGCACTAAGGCCCGACCAGGAAAGACACGTGCATCGACTGGTCAATCCACTGCCTCCGATAGAAGAAGAGTGTATCCCTTTACCGGAGACATTTTATCAGGACCCCACCCAGTTACCATTTTCATTTTAGACGTCACTACTGTATTTGTTCTTTGCAACATTTATTTATGTGTGTGACTTATGCGTGATACCCTGAGGTTGTACGACGAGTCAATTATTTGGCTTCTACTAATGTGTGTAGTTTTTGTTGTGGTTTATGCTCCTTTTAATTAACTGTTTTTCCCTCGCAAAATTCTGGAGTGAGATTTCTTTTCCCTGAGTTGCTACACCTGCCCCTTCTCACGACGTGGAATAATTAATTTCACACAGCACCACGCAGCAGACTCACAACCATAATCACTCGGACACATACACTGTTTGCAAAACCTTGCAACGATGTTACATCCAGCTGATCACCCCCCTAACGACAGTTAGCACCCGGCACACTCCATCTACTCCTCATGATCACCACCACCGCGGAGAGCCAACACCCGAGCCGCAGCATCGCGACACTCGTCGAGGATCATCGCGCACAGGAGCACAGAGAGCCCCAGCAGTGTCGCCAGCCCTCCGCATATCAGGATCACAAACCAGTCCGGCATCGCCTCCGCCATTAGAGCCTCACCCGAGCTTCTGTAAGCAGTAATGAAGAAAGAAGGAAGAGGAGAAGTGAGGCCAGGTGTGAGGGAGAAGAGAGAGGCACCCCGACCGTTTTTATAGCTCGAGCTCGGTGTACGGTGGGCGAAGTCCACCAACGCCGCTCGTCGCCGATCGCCGGTATTCAGAGTCGAATCCGCGAGCAGTGCCGACAGCGCGCTGGCCCGCGAGGTGAGTGCACGCTGCACCGGCAGCTAGCACGCCGCGCACTACCACGGTACGGCCTAGATGCCCTACACCCTAGGCGTCGTCGGTGGAGAAAGCACGCGGGGAAGAGGTAGAAAAAAGAACCAGAGGGAGAAGAGGAGACTGACAGTGGACCCCGGGTCCACCTGTCAGCCAGAGGGAGCACTGTGCTCTCGTGTACGACCAGCGTATATCTAAATTTAGGAGTTATTCTAAATTTATATCCAGCGTAGAAATCTCACGATTTTGTCCCGAACCGTAGACTTTTCCGCGCAGCACCAGTTTTCACACTGTGGTTTTTCACCACTTATTGCCCTCTCACTGTAGCCACATCTTTATTGCGTAATTATTTTCTTAACACCGCTTTTAGCAAATCTCGAGGACGAGATTCTTCTTAAGGGGGATAGTATTGTGACACCCCAAAAATTTGGCCTTGTTTTAATGAATTAAAATTTTTGCCAGGAATTAAAACTTTGGATATCTGAGCTTCTTTTTGATTTTTTTTAAATCATTTCCTTCCCTGTGATGATGAGTTTTTCCCAAAGAGAAATATTTTTTTTTAAAATATGTCATTGGACATATTTAATCTCTCAAGAGAAACTTTCCCTTATTTAATATAACTAATTAAATAATTAAGTTGCTTGATCTTTACTTTCTTGAAAATGGATTTTCAAGGTTAAATGGCCTTATTTGAACTACAACCATTTGATAAATTCACTTAAAAATTTCACCAAAATTTGGAGATGTCATGTGATGTCTCTAAATCACTTTTGTGCAATAATATATTTAATTCATTGCATATTTTGAGCTCTACACTCAATTCTTCTTCTCTGGTCCAGAGTGCATTTTGCACTTCAACCCATTTAAATATTTCTTTAAAACTTCTACCAAAATTAGGGGAGGTCGGTAGGAGCATATTATTCCACTTTGTGCAAAAATCTAGGGTTGTTCTTTGAAAATTTTGAGTGAATCAACCTCTTTTCCATTCTGGTCCAATTTGAGGATTTGTACAGCAACCACCATTTTAGTTGCTCCTATATCCATGATTACTTTTTCTACTGGTAGTCCCCCTTGCCAAACCCTTAAGTCCAGGAGAGTGGACCCATTGGATGATTCTAAGTGTTTGCAACAATGCCATTTGCTTTCTGTCCAGAATTGTAGTTTTGCAAAACTTACACTAGCAAGTTTCTGCTTTTGGCCAACTAACCTCACCACCCTCTTGTACATCTGAAGAGACTTCCATCTGGAGTTTTTGACCACTCCAAGACTTGCCTAAGTGCCCTTGGAATTTTGTCAAACACCCTACGGGCATGATCTGTTTTGACATGAGTTTTGGCATTGCACTGTGAACCTAATCCCCTGACCAAACCAGCTTGTCCACTGATCTCCTTGCAAGCCCAAACCTAGACCTGTTAACCCCCAGCCTCAACCGGGACTCCTAGCATGCTCGGGCATTTCGTCAAGCACACTCAGTGCGTGCACTGGACGCGCCCAGAGCGCGCGTATTGCACGATGCTGCGCCCGAGCCGACACGCTAGCCCCCCTGGCTTTGGCCCACACGGCAGCACCTCGTCACGCACTCCCCGCCTCACAGCATCGCGCCAAACCACCCTGGCACGCTACAGCGCCGCCGCCAGGGCGTTCTTGGCGGCACTCCAGCGTCCGCAGTGGCTCCAGCCACGGGCAGCGCCGCCCAAACCCCTCCCGCTCGCCACCTGGCCCCTGGAGCAGTGCGAGCTCATCCGCAGCCATGTCCTCTAGCGCTCGTCACCGCCACGATGCCCTGCTGCTACAGAACGTCGGTTCGCCGGAAGCTTATCCACGGCCGCCGCGGAACCGCCTTGCCTCTCTTATAAATGGACGCCCCGGGCCATTCCCGCACACGGGCAACCTTAGGCCACCCCAATGACGCTTCCCCAGCTCGCCAATCGACCCAGGAGAGCTTCCTTCCTCATCTCCGGCAACTGCTGCCGCCGCCACCGCCCCGGCCAATTCGGCACCTCCAGTACCTCCTCCTCTCCGTTCTCTCCACCAAGAGCCTCCTCATCCTCCCGTGAACCCTTTCCCCTACTCGATTTTGATCGGGAACCACCGTAGCCCCAAAACCACTCTGCTCCTGAAGCTCCCCTCCGCCGTGAAGCTCACCGCCGATGACTCTTTCCACCCCCGTCTACCCAGCGACCACTGGAAGGACCGCCGAAGTCTCGCGGATCCATCCAGACCCTCTGGAACCCGCGGGGAGCCACCGTTCGCCAGCGGCGATCGCCGTTGCCTCGCCTCCGTTCGGGCAGAGGAAGAGGAGGGAGGGATGGACTGGTCAAACCTGACCAGTGGGCCCTCTGGACCCACTGTCAGCGACCCCGTGTCTGTCCACGTGGTTAAGTGGAGGCATAAAGCCTCAAGTACGCCTCCTCTGCACCGAAAGCGTAATCTCGTTTGAAACATTTTCTTTTCTGTTTTATTTTAAAAACAGATTTGACCAAATCTTTGACTGGCTATAACTTTTTAAATATAACACCAAATGAGTTGATTCTTTTTCCTACCTTCCTCAAATTTAGTCTAGTTTGTTTTAAGATTTATTTGAAAAAATTTCAAACAACTTTTTTGTACTGTTTTTGAAATGTGTGTTAATTCAAATATATTTTTAAATAGGATTTTGGGGAGAGAGAAGAAACTTTCAAAAGTTTTGGAGAGCACCTCACCCCTCCACAACATTGAAGGAAAGCATTCTGAATCCCGGCATAATAGTTTTGGTGTGATCGTGGATACATTTATAACACCACCGCATTTCGAAGGACTCGTTATTTCATGTGGTATGATCATATGCATGAGTACATATTAGTGATTTCCAGGCTGTTGGAAATGAACACACTTGTGATGATAATCACCCTCATGTGCCTTGCATGCATACCGGCAGGAACCCGGGAAAACCTCAGCCTTGGGTAGGCATGAGTTTGTCGCCGGTCTCCGTCGGGGCGGTTATGTCTGGTATGGCATGGTAAGGTGATATGAGCGGTGACTCTGTTGGTTGAAATACATTCGTCATGCTAATCATGCAGGGAATACTTAAAACCTCCTGAGACGACCGTAGATCGAGTATTGTTCCAGTAACCCCCATACATGTTTCATACTACCACTCGTCTCTACAGCAAGTAGAGTACGGTTCAGTAAGTTGTCAACCTCTTTCTAGCACACACCGTATAGAGAGGTGATGGTGGAAGATACCGGTTGTAGCTGGTAGGCAGGCCACCTGGTCCGGGGGCATGGGTGTTTCCGGTTGGGACCGAGAGGGGAGGCCACCCCTTAGAGCGCGCGATATAAATTTGATCCCATGCTACGCGAGGTTGTAGCCTCCCCACTTAGAGTTTGCTTAACATGTGTCGTGGGTGATTCCAGACACGTGTGAGTTAAGCTGGTGTGTGCAAGTTAGGTGTGTTTTCAACAAAAAGACTGTAGACGGAATTAGTCCCGATGGACTAAAGAAATCCGTTACTCGTGGGTAAAGAGTACACCCTCTGCAGAGAATAAACCTATTCGAATAGTTGTGTCCATGGTTAAGGATTACAGTCTGGGATGGGTCAGGTGTCGGTCTTAGTGTCGGTCTTCGGAGGTGAAACGGTTAACCAGAAATGGAATTACTACTCGTGACTTGTGATAACTATGATTATTATTATTGTTGACTAACCCGTGATACTATTGTTATTATCGAGTATCTCAGGGATGGTTCTACCTTCGGGATATTCACTATGATTGTTTATTTTAAAGCCCTTTATGTGGTGTCGCTCAGACGCCCGACTGTGGCATTTCTTTTAAAGCCCTTTATGTGGTGTCGCCCAGACGCCCGACTGTGGCATTTCTTTTAAAGCCCTTTATGTGGTGTCGCTCAGACGCCCGACTGTGGCATTTCTTTTAAAGCCCTTTATGTGGTGTCGCCCATACGCCCGACTGTGGCATTTCTTTTAAAGCCCTTTATGTGGTGTCGCTCA
>NC_041384.1:670566169-670572643 GCF_002162155.2 Triticum dicoccoides
CGCTCAGACGCTCGACTGTGGCATTTCTTTTAAAGCCCTTTATGTGGTGTCACTAAGACGCCCGACTGTGGCATTTCTTCTAAAGCCCTTTATGTGGTGTCGCTCAGACGCCCGACTGTGGCATTTCTTTTAAAGCCCTTTATGTGGTGTCGCTCAGACGCCCGACTGTGGCATTTCTTTTAAAGCCCTCTATGTGGTGTCGCTAAGACGCCCGACTGTGGCATTGCTTGTTATTTGTTTCATAAATTTTAATACTACCATGTTATTGCATTTTTATAAATAACTTGCTTGCACGCATCAGAGTTTCATTTATCTTTTGTGACTGACGTCATGAGCATAAAGTATTTTTAGCACTTCATGGTTATATTATACATGTGTTCATAATGTTTGCGAGTACATTCAAAGTACTCACTGGCTTGTCCCTGCCTATTGTCTTGGCCAGATTTTCTTGCTCGGAGAGGAGCGACGCGATGCCAGCCCCGGAACCCACACAATGGAGATAGGAGCCTCGCGAAGATAGGAGTTAACCTGGTCAGCTGTTCCCGTGGGAAATGGAGCCCCATAGACACTGATGTTTCACAAACCGCTTCCGCCATCAACCACTAGTAACCATTTGTTGTACTCACAGCCAGAATGGTCTTGTACTACATATGTTGTATTCTGCTTGGAATTTCTGTATCAAGTTGGAGCCTCATCAACTAACAGTAATCCTGGGGCTGATGAGCACGACGGTCTTTTCTGGAAATTTATTACCCGGAAAACCGGTCGTGGCATGGATGTAGGATTTGCTAGATTTGGGTGAGATATTATGCTTCCCCTGTATCCCCAACACCTGATTGCATAACCGGAAAGGTTCGGGAGTTTCATAGGTGGGAATTCTAGTAGCTCTAGTTCTTCTTCCACGGATATTGGTTTGAGATTGGGATTTCTTACTGATTATTCGTTCTTGATCCATACCTTGTTGATTTATTTCTCTACCTTAATTCTAAGTGGCTTCTCAATTTATGGATATGTGACCATTTCAAGAGGAATGCATTCGTTCATTTTGTTCGGATGTGAAGACTATATGTTGCAATTTTCATTCCGTTGGATTCAGCTTCAATATTTGTCTGTCAATGTGCTAATGGATGTCAACCTCTTTAGGATGGCTCCTCCGACGCGCACGACTCTGAATCCTGATCCCCCACCACCTCCACCTCCTCCGGAGGCATGGCAAGCTGTGATGGCCGCAACCAATGCAAACACACAGTTGATCATGCAAATTCTCCAAGAGCACAATCAAGGCAACCAAGAGAACCAAGGCAACAATCAGAATCACTTTGCTACACTCAACCATTTCCTTGCTAACGGGCCAAAGACTTTCAGCAATTGTGTTGAGGCAACCGATGCTGACAATTGGCTTGTGGATCTGTGCAAGCATTTCGAGTGCAGTAACGTCAGGCCTGAGGACTTTGTCAAGTTCGCTTCCTTCCAACTCAAAGATCAAGCTGCAGAATGGTTCCAGCAGTACAAGGATTCCAGAGGTGGACGTGTGATCACTTGGGATGAATTCCGTCAAGATTTCCAAGCTCATCATATTCCTCAGAGCGTGGTTGAAAGCAAGCGTGAGGAATTCCGCAACCTGAAGCAAGGCTCTTTTTCTGTCTATGACTACAACAAGTTGTTCCAGAAGCTCGCCCGCTTTGCCAAGCAGGACGTCCCTGATGAGAAGAGCATGATATACCAGTTCAGGGGTGGTCTCAGAGAAGAAATTCAGCTAGCTCTTGTTCTCTTTGAGCCCTTGAGATACGATGAGTTCTACAACATGGCATTGAAGCAAGAGGCTGCTCAGTTGAGGTGTGATGCTTCCAAGAAGCGAGTCAGAGATGTTACTCCTTCTTCCTCTACTCAAGTGGCCAAGCAGCAAAAGTATTGGCTTCCTCCTCCTCCGTTCCGTCAGCCGTATCAGTAGAAGAGCAAAGGTGGCAGTGGATCTTCCCACCCACCCAACCCTGGCTTTCAGAACAAGACTTCGTCTCAAGCTCCAAGATCGAGTGCTCCGTATCACCGTCCGCTTTCAGAGGTCATGTGCGACAAGTGCCAACAGAAGGGCCACTATGCCAACAAGTGTTTCAACCAGAGGCGTCTTCCTCCTCCTTCTCCTGTCAGATCGGCAAGTACAGCTGTGGTCAAGCATAACCCCAAGCATGCAAAGGTCAACTTGATGAATGCAGCTCAGGCAGAGGATTCATCAGATGTCATCATGGGTAACCTTCCAGTTAACGATATTCCTGCAAAAGTTCTTTTGACACTGGTGCATCGCATTGTTTCATTTCCAAACCTTTTGCATCAAAGTATGAGTGCGATTATCAGTATCTGCAAAGTTCCTTGCAAATTGTGTCACCGGACAAATAGATGACAGCTAACACCTGCGTCCCGGAGGTTACTATCACATTGGGTGACTACAAGTTCATTTCTTCCCCAACTGTTCTTGGTAACTCGGATATTGATCTTATTCTCGAAATGGATTGGCTTTCTAAGCACAAGGCACATCTTGATTGTGCTGCCAGGAAGATTCAATTGACTCATTTGTCTGAGGATGTAATTCTCTTTGCTGCTCGGGATAATACCATCCGTCTGTTTTCTCTCAATAAGAAGGGTGAATTGGATGCCATCTCTCAAATTCCAGTCGTTTGCGAATATCAAGACGTCTTTCCAGAAGAGCTTCCAGGAATGCCTCTGCACCGGCCAGTTGAATTCATTATTGATCTTGAGCCTGGCACGGAACCTGTGTGCAAACGTCCTTACAAGCTCGGACCTGTAGAGTTGAAGGAGCTGAAGAAGCAACTCGATATTCAAGAGAAAATGGGTCTCATCCGGCCTAGTTCTTCTCCGTGCGGTTGTGGCGTTCTTTTTGTGAAGAAGAAGGATGGAACGGACCGACTTTGTGTTGATTACCGTCCATTGAACAAGAAGACCATCAAGAACAAATACCCACTTCCCAACATCAATGAGCTGTTCGAACAACTCAAAGGTGCCCAAGTATTCTCCAAGCTTGATCTTCGTATGGGTTATCATCAGATTCGAATCCGTGAGCAAGATATTCCCCAGACGGCTTTCAGGACAAGCTATGGTTCATATGAATACATTGTCATGTCTTTTGGCCTCGTCAACGCTCCTCCGACGCTCTCTCGCATGATGAACTTCATCTTCAACGCCTACACCAATGACTTCGTTTTGGTCTATCTCAACGACATTCTGGTTTTCTCGAAGAACAAGGAAGATCATGCCAAGCACTTGCGTTTGGTACTCGATAAGCTCAAGGAACATCAGTTCTATGCCAAGTTCTCCAAGTGTGAATTTTGGCTCGATGAGGTGCTTTATCTTGGTCATATCATCTCTGCCAAGGGCATTGCGGTGAATCCTGAGAAGGTGTCTGCAATTGTGAATTGGGACCCTCCTCAGAACGTGAAGCAACTCTGTAGCTTCCTCGGTCTCGCAAGCTATTGCCGAAGATTCGTTGAAAAATTTTCTAAGATCGTGAAGCCTCTCTCTAATCTTCCCCAGAAGCACGTCAAGTACGTTTGGTCTCCGGAGTGTGACATTGCTTTCAACACTTCGAAAGAGAAATTGATCACTGCTCCAGTTCTCACTCCGCCTGATGAATCCAAGCCGTACGAGGTATTTTGTGATGCCTCTCTCCAAGGTCTTGGCGCAGTATTGATGCAAGAGAAGAAAGTTGTTGCTTATACCTCTCGCCAGTTGAAGCCTAATGAGAAGAACTACCCCACTCATGATCTCGAGTTGGCGGCAGTTGTGCATGCTCTTTTGACTTGGAGACATCTCTTATTGGGAAGAAAAGTGGACATTTTCACTGATCACAAGAGTCTCAAGTACATCTTCACTCATCCTAATCTCAACCTCAGGCAAACTCGATGGGTCGAAATGATTCAAGAGTATAATCCGAGTATCGAGTATACTCCAGGCAAGGCCAATGTGATTGCTGACACATTGAGCAGGAAAGCTTATTGTAATAGTCTGATTCTCAAACCTTATCAACCCGAGCTTTGTGAAGCTTTCCGCAAACTTAATCTGCAAGTTGTTCCTCAAGGTTTCCTCGCCAACCTTCAAGTCTCTCCTACCTTAGAAGATCAGATTCTCCAAGCTCAGCTTCTTGATGCTATGGTGAAAAAGGTGAATATTGGGATTGCCAAGAGTCAACCCAAGTACAAGTGCTACCGCCTTGATGACAAGGACACTCTCTTCTTCGAGGATCGTATTGTTGTACAAGCTTATTGTAACAGTATGATTCTCAAACCTTATCAACCCAAGCTTTGTGAAGCTTTCCACAAACTTAATCTGCAAGTTGTTCCTCAAGGTTTCCTCGCCAACCTTCAAGTCTCTCCTACCTTAGAAGATCAGATTCGCCAAGCTCAACTTCTTGATGCTATGGTGAAAAAGGTGAAGATTGGGATTGCCAAGAGTCAACCCAAGTACAAGTGCTACCGCCTTGATGACAAGGACACTCTCTTCTTCGAGGATCGTATTGTTGTACCCAAAGGTGAACATCGTAAAGTGATCATGTACGAGGCTCGCAATTCTCTCCTCTCCATCCACCCTGGGAGTACAAAGATGTATCAGGACCTCAAGCAGGCTTATTGGTGGACTCGAATGAAGCGCGAGATTGCTCAATTCGTGAATGAATGTGATGTCTGCAGAAGAGTGAAGGCAGAACACCAAAGGCCAGCTGGTCTCCTCCAACCTCTTGCCATTCCAGAATGGAAGTTTGACCACATTGAAATGGACTTCGTGACTGGGTTTCCAAAGTCCAAGCGTGGCAATGATGCTATATTTGTTGTCATCGACAAACTCAGTAAAGTGGCTCACTTTCTGCCTAACAAAGAGTCGATCACTGTAGCTCAATTGGCGGAACTCTATACCTCGCGTATTGTCTCTCTGCACGGTATTCCACAAGTGATCTCTTCAGACCGTGGCAGCATCTTTACATCCAAGTTTTGGGATTCTTTTCAGAAGGCCGTGGGCACCAACATCCGCTTTAGCATAGCTTTCCATCCTCAAACTAGCGGTCAAGTCGAGCGTGTCAACCAAATTCTTGAAGATATGCTCAGGGCTTGTGTGATCTCCTTCGGCATGAAATGGGAGGATTGTCTTCCTTATGCTGAATTCTCCTACAACAACAGTTTTCAAGCAAGTTCGGGCAAGGCCCCATTTGAAATCCTGTATGGCAGGAAGTGCCGTACCCCTCTCAACTAGTCTGAAACCGGTGAACATCAGCTTTTGGGTAATGACTTAACCACAGAGGCAGAGGAAATGTGCAAAGTCATTCGTGATAACCTCAAAGCAGCCCAATCTCGCCAGAAGAGCTACTATGATACTAACCACCGTGATTTGGCTTTCGAGATCGGAGATCATGTGTACCTCCGTGTCTCTCCTATGAAAGGTACTCGTCGCTTCGGTATCAAAGGGAAGCTTGCCCCCAGATACGTGGGACCTTTCAAGATTGTCAGCAAGAGAGGCGACCTCGCCTATCAACTCGAGCTTCCTTCAAAATTTGCAAATGTTCATGACGTGTTCCATGTCTCTCAGCTTCGAAAGTGCTTCAAGACTCCTGACCGCACCGTCAACTTCGAGGACATTGAGCTCCAAGAAGATCTCTCTTACCGTGAGCACCCAGTTGCTATTCTCGAAGAGACTGAACGCAAGACTCACAATAAGTCAATCAAATTTCTCAAAGTCAAGTGGTCACACCATTCCGACCATGAAGCTACCTGGGAACGCGAGGATCACCTCCGTTCAAAGTACCCGGCGTTCTTTCAGTCCTAGATCTCGGGACGAGATCCTTTCGTAGTGGTGGAGTGTTGTAACACCCCGGATGTAACTTTCCCAATTTGTACTCCAACTCTTGCCGTTTCTGGCATTAAGTTATTTTTATTTTCTCGGGTTCGGGTCTTTGTCTTTCTGTGTTGTTATCGTTGTCATGCATCTCATATCATGTCATCATGTGCATTGCATTTGCATACGTGTTCGTCTCATGCATTCAAGCATTTTCCCCATTGACCGTTTTGCATTCCGGCGCTTCGTTCTCCTCCGGTGGTCTTTTCTAGCTTTCTTTAGTGTGTGGGGATTAAAAATTTCCGAATTGGACCGAGACATGCCAAGCGGCCTTGGTTTACTACCGGTAGACCGCCTGTCAAGTTTCGTATCATTTGGACTTCGTTTGATACTCCAACGGTTAACCGAGGGACTGAAAAGGCCTCGTGTGTGTTGCAGCCCAACACCCCTCCAATTTGGCCTAAAACCCACCAAAACATTCTCCATCATCTAGAGCGTTCGATCACGATCGCGTGGCCAAAAACCGCACCTCATTTGGACTCTCCTAGCTCCCTCTATGCCTATAAGTAGAACCCCCCCCCCCGAAATTCGGATCTCCTTCTCCCCCCGAAAACCTAAAAATCGTCTCCGCGCGGCCGGACA
>NC_041384.1:670572832-670677263 GCF_002162155.2 Triticum dicoccoides
TCAGGCCCCCGCAAGCCCGAGGCCGCCACCGCCCGAGGCCGCCGCCGCCCGCGCCCTTCGTCCCGCCGCCGCCTTCCACGGCTCCGGCCGCCGCACTCCTCCGTGCCGCCGCCTTCCACCGGAGCCAGCCGCGCCCGACGCCCGGCGCCCGCTGCCCGCGCCGACCCCGGCCGCCGCCGCACCTCCGCCGTCCCCGACCTCGTCTCCGGCCGGGTCCGACCGCGGGAGAGCCGGATCCGCCTCCGCCGACCCCGGCCGCCGCCGTCTTCATCGTCTCCGGTGAGCAGCGCCGCCGCCTCGGTTCACGTGCCAGGTCAACCCTAGATCCGGAGGTCGAAATTCTTCTAAGTCCCCGTGTTTTCAGTTTCAAGTGCCCCTGTTCATAGCCTCGTAACTTTGCATCCGTAGCTTCGATTCATGCATTTAGCATATCAAAATGTTCATTTCAGAGAGTACATCATTTCATTACATTGCATCATTTTCATTTGAGTTCATCTTGATGCCCGAAATGCTGTTAGAAGATGGCTACTTGAGTTAATTGTCAGATCTGCTACTCTATTTTGCTTTTTGTCATTTTTGCCATGATTGTTGTGTGCATGATATGCCCTGACGCTCCACATATGTTTTGTTAAGGGTTTTGTCATCTTTCCAGAGGTGCAACCCATGTATTTTTGTGATGTGTGTGGTGACTAGCACAAGCTTGCAAAGT
The DNA here is from genome assembly GCF_002162155.2 of Triticum dicoccoides. Taxonomy (NCBI): domain Eukaryota; kingdom Viridiplantae; phylum Streptophyta; class Magnoliopsida; order Poales; family Poaceae; genus Triticum; species Triticum dicoccoides. Next base: position 670,573,542 of record NC_041384.1, read on the forward strand.
GGTGCACTTGGTAATTCTGATTTCAGGGACTTAACATTTCCATAGTCCTTGACCTGTTTATCTCATATGGCCATATGTTCATGTTGTTTCCTAGTGATCCGTGCCTCTTTTGGGGATGATCAGTAAGGATGTTTTGTTAATCTTGTAGTGCTCTATCCATCCATGTCTTTGTTTGAAATTATGAAGCACCCTAGCTTGAGTCAATCGAGCTCTACTTTTGCTACTTGGTGAATCTGGGCAGATTGTCAACTTGTTTGCAATTTTGCCGATGATGTTGTGGTTGATCCGTGCATGCTATGCTATTGTTCTTGCCATGACGTCTAGCTTGCATTTTGTGTGTTCTTAATGGGTGTATGCTTAGCTTATCATGACTTGCTCTGTAGTGAGTGCATCGAGCTCGTAAACATGCCTACTTGAGTTATGTTTCAGCATGTGCTAGTTTTCACTAAGTCTGAAAACTGATTATGTTTTTGCTATGTTCACATGCTTGCAATTGTATTTTCTGATCCCTTTTGGCTCAAGGTCACTAAGGGACTTTTGTTAAGCTCTTTGAGTAGCTCCACGCCATGCTTTACGTTGCCATGTTCAGGTCCTGTAGCACGTAGTTTTGTTGCTCCGAAGAGTGCTACCTGATCTGAAATTCCAGACAAGTGTTGATTTCACTAAGTCTAAGATCTGTTTGCCATATGCATCTTTGCCATGCTTGTTTGAACCTGTTAATGGATGATTTGGCCGTAGCTCAGTGCTAGACTTTTGTTAAGAATCTTGAATGCATCACTACCATGTATTTTGTTGCCATGTTTGGGTGTTGTAGCATGTTCATCTCATTGCATTTAGATGCCTACTTGCTGTAAATCGCAGACCGGTGTCATATTTCAATCGCTTGCCATTTCCAAACCGTAACTCCGATTCCGGCGTTCTTTATATCGTTTTCAAGCGATTTCATCCCATCTTTCCAGTGGCACACTTGGATTTCCAAGTTGAGGCCAGGTTCTTGCATTTCCTGTCATGTCTTGCATATGCATCCCGCATCGCATCCCGCATAGCATATCATCTTTGCATCATATTGTCTGATCCTTGCACGTGGTTGATTGTGTCTTTGTTGCTTGTTTGTCTTGTTTGGGTAGAACTGGGAGACGAGTTTGCTAACGAGGAGCCTGTTGAGTTTGCTTTCGAGGATCCAGTCAACTCTGACAACTGTGCAGGCAAGATGATCATACCCTCGAAATCACTACTATCTTTGATATGCTAGTTTGCTCGCTCTTTTGCTTTGCCAATGCTGCGATGCCTACCACTTGCTTTCAAGCCTCCCAAATTACCATGTCAAACCTCTAACCCACCATGTCCTAGCAAACCGTTGATTGGCTATGTTACCGCTTTGCTCAGCCCCTCTTATAACGTTGCCAGTTGCAGGTGAAGATTGGAGGTCGTTCCTTGTTGGAACATTTATTTACTTGTTGGGATACCATTATATTATCTTGTTATGTTAATGTATCTATATACTTGGTAAAGGGTGGAAGGCTCAGACTCTCGCCTAGTGTTTTGTTCCACTCTTGCCGCCCTAGTTTCCGTCATATCGGTGTTATGTTCCCGGATTTTGCGTTCCTTACGCAGTTGGGTTATAATGGGAACCCCTTGATAGTTCGCCTTGATTAAAGCTTTTCCAGCAATGTCCAACCTTGGTTTTACCATTTGCCAGCTAGCCTCTTTTTCCCTTGGGTTTTCGGATCCCGAGGGTCATCTTATTTTAAACCCCCCCGGGCCAGTGCTCCTCTAAGTGTTGGTCCAAACTAGAGTCCTGTGCAGCGCCCCCTCGGGGAAACTCGAGGTTTGGTTTTAGTTGTATGGAGCGCTCATCTAAGTGTGCCTTGAGAAAGAGATATTTGCAGCTCCTATCGGGATTAGTCGGCACATTCGGGCGGTGTTGCTGGTCTTGTTTTAACCTGTCGAAGTGTCTTGAAGAACCGAGATACCGAGTCTGATCGAAACGTCTTGGGAGGAGGTCTATTCCTTCATTGACCGTGAGAGCTTGTCATGGGCTAAGTTGGGACTCCCCTGCAGGGATTTGAACTTTTGAAAGTCGTGCCCGCAGTTATGGGCAGATGGGAATTTGTTAATGTCTGGTTGTAGATAACTGGAACCTTAACTTAATTAAAATGAATCAACTGACTGTGTTACCGTGATGGCCTCTTCTCGGCGAAGTCCGGGAAGCGGACACGGTGTTGGAGTAATGTTTGCGCAGGTTGCTCTTTAGTTTCTCTCTCACGCTTTGCCTCCTCTTCTCGCTCTCTTTTGCGAATAAGTTAGCCACCATATATGCTAGTCGCTTGCTGCAGCTCCACATATTTACCTTACCTTACCTATAAGCTTAAATAGTCTTGATCGCGAGGGTGCGAGATTGCTGGGTCCCTGTGGCTCACAGATTACTATTACACCAGATGCAGGGCCTGATGATTCCGCTCCAGGAGACGCGCTTGAGCTCAAGTGGGAGTTCGACGAGGACTCTCAACGTTACTATGTTTCCTTTCCTGATAATCAGTAGTGGTGCCCAGTTGGGGGTGATCGGGACCATGTCGCATGTTGGGTTCTCTTTTATTTTGGCGCAGTAGTCGGGCCATGAGTGTTTGGATGATGTAATGTTATTTATGTACTTGATTGACGTGGCGAGTGTAAGCCAACTATGTTATCTCCCCTTTTATTATCTATATTACATGGGATGTTGTGAAGATTGCCTAACTTGCGACATATGCCTTTAATGTGATTATGCCTCTAAGTCGTGCCTCGACACGTGGGAGATATAGTCACATCGAGGGTGTTACACATCGCATGTTCCGTCCAAGCCCTCCCGATGAACATGACGCATTTCGTTGCCTCCCCATGAAAACGACGCATTCCGTTGCCTCCCCATGAACACGACGATGATGTTGTTTCTCCGTTCCAACCCAGCCATGTACACGAGCCGTCGCCGTACGTATGCGCGAGTAGGCGTTCGAGACCCCGCCCATATGTACACATATGTGGCCGTATTTTTTTTCTTACACCCTGGCCGTTGTACATATGTGTAAATGCTACGTGCGCGCCTCTACTACGACACGTGCGCGCCTCTACTATGACACGTCGCGCCTCTACTACAACACGTGCGCGCCTCTACTACGACACGTGCGCGCCTCTACATCGACCAGTATGTACGTACACGTTCGCGACCAGAATGACAAAGCTACGTACACTTCGACCAGGTGGGTCCCGACTGTCAGGCACTTCCTTGCCTGTGAAGATGTAGTTGGTCGGTCCCAGCAGTCAGGGGGCGAATCGTTTTTTTTTTTGCCCGGACGCACTTTCTTGCGTGCGAAGATGTAGCTGGTGGGTCCCAGCAGTCAGGGGGAATCGTTTTTTCGCAAAATACGGTGGCCCGTCCGATGGGTCCCGCTGTCAGGTGGAGGAATAATTATTTTGCACGTAATAAGGAGGCACTTCCTTGCTGCGTCCGTGGACCCAGCTGTCAGCCTGTCCACGTATAGTCCACGTCTGATGGAAGCCGTTCCTTGACCACGTTGACCACACCGCGCCGAGAGCACCAGGGCGGTGGACGACGGCGAGGCCTAGGAAGGGGACGACGCGGATCCGGGGAAGACGCGGCAGTGGATGCCCACGCGTAGAGGAGTACGAGGGTTCACTGGTTCGCTGCGGTGTGAGGTTGTCGTCGCCGCAGAATAACAGGGGGTGTGGGTGAGTAGAGGGATGGACTGGCCAGCGGTGGGTGTAGTAGGGGGCGTTGAGGCCTCCGCCGCATCGTAGCCGGCCATGGGAGGCAGGAGCACGAGGCACGACCGGCGCTGGTTTGGGTGGAGGGAGCAAGAAGACCAGAGGTTGAAGAAGCACTACGGCCGTTGGATGGACATTGTACGGTCACTGGAGCTAGAATCGTGCATATTGACTAAGTTGACAAAGCCCTCCATCCCCCTCAACTTATTAGGCCCACAAGTCAGCCTCCCACCAAGGTGGGTCCCAGCTAGCAGGTGGGTATTCATTTTTTTGAGCGTAATAAGGAGGCACTTCCTTGCGTGTGAAGATATAGCTGGTGGGTCCGAGCTGTCAGCGGCGGTAACGTTTTTTTCGCGAAATATAGAGGCCCTTTCAGTGAGTCCCTGATGTCAGGTGGAGGAATCATTATTTTGCGTGTAATAAGGAGACATTTCCTTGCGTGCGGCCGTGGACCCAGCTGTCGGCCTCTCCACGTACAGTCCACTTCAGATGCATGTCAGTCGTTGACCACGTTGACCAGGCCGCGCCAAGAGCACCAGGGCGATGGACGACGGCGAGGGCTAGGAAGGGAACGACACGGAGGCAGGGAAGACTCGGCAGTTGTTTCCCACGCGGAGGGGAGTACGACTGTACGAGGGTTTACTGGTTCGTCTGTCGTATCCAGAGAATAACAGCATGTGTGGGTCAGTAGAGGGATGGCTAGGCCAGCGATGGGAGTACGGTGGGGCGGTGAGGCCTGCGGGGCAGCAGAGCCGGTCGTGGGGAGGAGGGAGCAGGCAGTCCCGCCAGTGCCTGTTTGAGCGGCTGGAGCAGCAAGAGCAGAGATTGAAGAAGCACGACGGTCGTTGGATGGCCATCCAACAGTCACTACTTGTGCGTCAAACTTTTTTTAGGAAAGCCTCAAATTTGTGGAAAACAGCATACAACCCATTTGCTAATTCTTAAGGTTTTTTTTGGAGCCCATATTCTTTTTGTTAGCATTACAGCCCATATTGTGGCCATCGTTAAAAAATTATACGAAATTTTGCATATTTTGGTGCGGTCCGAACTGTTTTTAATCCCGAAATTTCGACTCACATTCAAACTGATTTTAAAAATAAATGTATATCAATATAAAATCCAATAAATTCTCCATGCATAAAAATTAATGTTATTTAAAATCTCGAAATGAAAAAAAAGATATTTGAAACTAATTGCCAGTTTGATGTGTTTTAAAATATACAGCCCATTTCTCTTTACTAATGGGCCATTTTCTCAGCCAGCCGAATGAAAGCTCTCCTCGTCTTCAAAGATTTGCAGCCCAACAGGCCTAACAAAGCGACTTACTTGGAAAATCAAAAAAAAACTGGCCATTTGTTTTTTAGTCCATTTGGTGGGTTGGGTGAAACAATGATGTAGCATCTATGCAGCCCATTTAAATCCCATTTGCATTTTTCTCAAAAGCCACGGACTTGCTGGGCTGGGTGAAAATATCATGTTGGGCTAGACGGAGAAATGTTATAAAAACATAAACACATGATTACACGTCAGTAAAATCTTTGCAAGCTTATGTACGCAATCACTAGGAGTTAACTTGCCAAGTTATATATAAACAATTATTATTATTATTTTGTAAGAACTTTCAACTTATGAAATAAAATATCATTTTAATTTGATGAGTTAATAGTATGTGGAGTATTATTATTTTTTAGGCTAGATCTGGGACAGTTGAGTTGGTTCTAGGGGAAAGTACTGGGAGAAAACTCAGTTTACATCGAAAAAGAAAGTGGGAGAAAATTCAGAGACCTGCTGGGTCCACCTGAGGAGGGGAATATGTTGGGAGGAAGGAGGTTCAAAGCACAGCAGCCAAGTGAACTAGGTTTTTTTACGAACAAGTGAACTAGTTTACATACATAAGCAAATTGCCACTAAAAAAGCAATCAGGTTAATGGGTTCTTAAAAGAAATATTTCGGACAAAATAGATAATTATGACACATAGGCTAATACATGAAACACTCACATGATAAAGGTGCTTATACATAGATAAAGTACAACATCTAGACCTTCCTGGCACGCTTGATCATGACGCTGCGGTTGTCCGTGTACTCATCGGTTACGGGAAGCAGACGCGCCCTCATGTCCAAGATCTGCATGTACATTTCGTAGCATGCGTATGAGTCCTTGGCCGCGTAGGTTATGTAGGCTAGATTCAGAGGTACCTCCCATGTGTTCAGGTCGTCTTCTTTCATGTTGGCGTATCAGGGGTCGATGATGGTCTCAGTGAGGTCAACCACGGAGTCCTTCTCCTGCCCGTTGCTGATGATCTTGTATTGCTTCTGGATTTCGACAAGCTTGTTGCACCAGATGGCCGAATCGTCACATTCTTCCTTCTCTACACCGTAGCGAAGGTGCAGGCGGTGCTGCTGATGAAACGGGCGAATGCTCCAGAACCTGGTGCAGCCATAGGACTGAGGCGAGGCAGAGCTTCACCGAGTCCTTATCGTTGGTGTACATCACATTCAACTTGGTGCAGCCATAGGACTAAACGGCAAACTCAAAGGGGAACTCCTTGCTGAAGTCCATATCCAGCAGGCTCACCCCTCGGATCGCCATTGGAGTCTCTTCGAGTGAACGAGTGTGTAGGCGGCGGCAGTTCATTTTTCAGCTCTTGGGGAACTGGATTCAACAGTAAGTTGAGTGTGTACAGGCGACAACAGTTACTACCCCTCCCTCGTCCGCTGCACGCCTGGCAGAAGATGCACCCTCGGCCACACGTCGGTTCACGAGCGGGTCTGTATTGGTACTGTAATAACAAGAGTTAGTGGTCACTTTACTTAAATTTAATTAGCTTTAATAGAAATTTGTACTTAAAACAAGCAATGCATTCGCTCGTTCTATCAGTGCCACAGGATCAACATGCACAACAATTAGAATTATTATTCTCAGGACGCACATGATCATCACATTTGTCACACTTTCACAAAAGATAATACTACCGAGTTTGAACTGTTTGTTATGGTTGTTGTCCTCTGCATCATCATGCCGTGTTTCCCAGCTTGCAAGATTCATAACCAACAGATAAGATCCAAATAATAAGTACAACAAAGATGCCTACACATCTCATTGATTCCCAGCTTGCAAGATTCAGAACCAGCAAATAAGATCCAAATAATAAGTACAACAAAGATGCCTACACATCTCACTAATTCCCAGCTTGCAAGATTCAGAACCAACCCATTAGAGCCTTTTGATAAAGTGAATATCGGGATTAAATCCATCTTGGCTAGCCATGTCATACAATCGAAGAACTTGGCGAATGCTCTTGACCGTCACAACATCTGTAGTTGAGTATTCCTGTTTGCACAGCATGTTTGCACAGCACAAACAAGGAGACAGGAGAGCATGATTTCGCTTTAATAGCGGCCTCCTTGAACTCAACCTCCAGCTCTACTTGGATGAGGTATGCCTGGAGTTCCATGATTCAATTCATGCACCTTTTTCTGCAGTTCACCTGAAATGAAGCAAAGATTGCATCATTCAGCTAGCAAGAAGTACTTGCTCTTGTGAGCTGGCAGGTTCTTCTTTAGTAGTTGCACTAAAATTGAGGAAAATTAAGGTTGGCTGTCCGGCTCATGTAAGGTGCAACTATAATTTTCTTATCCTTTTGTGCAGTTCCACTAAAATAAAGTGTCATTGTGGTGACAGTGACGGCTCATCTTGCAAAGGCTAATAAAATGTTGCACGAGATTACCAGCAGAACTTGACGGAGATTTTGGAAACTCCAATCACCATTTTGTGCAGTTCCACCAAAATTGAGAGATGTTGCCCACGTGACATTTTAGTTGAACTGCACAAGACACTCGTTCCAAAAAAAGTGTTTTCTGTAGTTCACCAAAAGGTCACAATAGCAACAAGGTGAAATGGATATCCCTATCTGCACACAAAAAGATAGAAAGTAAACAGTTGCTGGTCAATAAGAATATACGAAACATATACAAAATGAAAAGAAGCATCTTAATTATGTTCATGGCAATCACGCAAGGACAATAGAAATTTTAAAATGTCAGCGATGCTTCATGTCACCAGAAGCATTACGATCAACAATGAGATTCCTCAAATATGGGATTACTTTAATGGTGGCATTGCTTGTTTACCAGACACAGTAAATCAATAGCAGCTAAAGAGTTGGTTTAAGGGCATGGGACCATGGGGATAGGAAACCAGGACACTCAGCAGCGTAAAGGAGCAACTTACTTATCATACTGGGGAAAACAGCAGGAGTGCCATTGTACTATGTGAGGGCAGCAAATCTAGTCCTGGAGACCTTTTACTATGTGAGGGCAGCAAATCTAATCCTGGAGACCTTTTACTATGTGAAGGCAGCAAATCTAATCCTGAGACCTTTTACTATGTGAGGGCAGCAAATCTAATCCTGGAGACCTTTTACTATGTGATGGCAGCAAATCTAATCACTGACATACTCTGTTAACTTTTCCACCAGCCGCCACTTTCTATCCTTTTTTCAACCAATAATAGATATGTTCCTTATCCAGTTTGTACTGCATTTTCCCATTATTTCCCTTTTCAACAAAGAGATCGGTTGGGTATCCGGTCTCTACTACTTTCACCATATTATTTCCTCTTTGAATCAAGTCCTAGATTCATGCTACAACTTTCCCCCCTTTCTTCGTTGTTTGAACAAATCCCTAGATTCGAATGCATGAAGTAGCTTTACCTCTAATAATACTAAAAATTTAGGTGGCTTTAGAAGAGCTGATGGGAGTAGAAAAAGATGCACATGCAGACACGTGGGGACCTGGGGCAATAGAGCAAGGCTGCTTTCGAAGAACTTATACCTGAGGGTCGCCGGGATGTCGGCGGCGGCAGGTCGGTTCTGTGGACAATACGGCAGGGAGGAAGAAGGGTCGGAGGATCTCCTGAGCCAGCCATGTGTCGGAGAGAACGGCACGGGCAGAGGATCGGGCCCCTCCGGCACCTGTGGGTTTCCTCCCTCGGCGGCGATGACCGCGTGAACGATGCACCTTTTAGTCCTCTACATACACCGGCCGAAGGGATCCGACCGGATCTGTGACCAGCGGTGAGCAGAGAGAAAATGTCGGTACCGCTGTCTTGTTTATATCTAGAGAGGATGAGAGAATGAAGAGAGCAACCCTAGTAAAGCAAGCGCTCAGGCCCCTGCGTCCATATATAGTGGAGTGATTATCTTTTTTCTCTCCACAACAAGCATTTCAATTTGTGTATGTGGCATTAAAGAAAAGAAACTCTCAATTTAAGGTGACTATTGTACGACTCCTACTTACTGCTAGTAGTACTACAGTGTTGTTCACTTGTGCTCCCCGCCCCTCCATTCATTGAACAACCCCACGGGTGAATAAACATACAGTAAGTACTATATTTATATAGAACGAACAAGCTCGAACTGTTTTCGCGTAGTTAAAAGTTGAGGGCGGGGCTTTTCCCGTGCAGTACGCGCGGCAGTTTTCGGGTAGGGCCAGAAAACTATTTTAATTTTTTTTGAAAAACTTCGAGATGGCCACATAGCATGGAGCCGACCCGAACAATTTTAAGCTTACAGGCATGGTGCACGCTATCCTAGACTACTATACACATGAAACTGCCACACGAGCGTCCGGGCTGCGCTTGGCTCTTTCGCCTCTTCGGGAAGTCGAAAAATGATGGAATACTACTGCACTGGAGGAGTACTACAGTACGCTTCTGGCCATCTGACACCGATTGAACTGCTGCATGTCCACCGCGTGCGGGAGGGAGAGCGTGTAGAGAAAGCTTCTCCTAGTCTTGCCAGCCACCACGCTCATGGGCGAGGGAGGGACGCTCCTGCCTTTGTTGTATGACAGGTGCGCCCTACAGGTGTGTGGCCAACCTGTCATACAGCCAAAGGCATGTGCAGTTAAGTCCGCGAGGGAGAGGATAATCAAACTTCTTGTTGATGTACGAGTTGACGCGACACATCAAAGCACTGGACTCGATATATTTCAATAATTTGCGTGTGTGACTCCCAGATGCAGAGGCCGGGGGTCATCATCCTCCTTTTCGAGAAAAAATAGACGCGTGTGTGAGAGGACGAGTGCGTGTGTGCACCTCTTCTCTTCCTGTATAACGTACTACTAAACTCAGAGTACAAGTTTTTGTGGGTGGCACGATGGTGCGTGCGAGAAGTCCCAAGAGATAGGTTTAATGCATTAATTGCAATGCATGCATGCATAAAGTACATGCATTGGTCAATTTTCTCTTAATACTTGCATGCAATGATTTAATGCACCTTGAAATCTGAGCATGTGTTGGGGACAACCAAATTGAGCCTTATAAAATGGAAAAACTAAAATTTTGAGATAAGCCCTATAAAACCGAAAAGGAGGGAGTAGAAAAAGAAGTACTCCATCCAAGAATAGTGCCGCACTTCGAAACTAGAACCGTCAATAAATTTTGAGCTTGCGTCTCGTCACATTCCAAATTACTCCACGCTATATTGAATTGCAAACATGTTCACACCAATCACAACCTAAATGGTTTCCCACTTAGGAGCATATTAGTACTCGGTTATAAATACTAGTATGCCAAGATGACTGCACATTCCTCCTCAACTCCTCATCCACAAAAACAAACAAGTCATTCAGCATCCTTCCCTTGCGTCTGCCATGGCCAGCGTGAGCTCTGGGTCGAGAGATTGCCACCAGGGAGAGGCGAGCATGGAAGCGGAAGCACGAGAGATCTCCCGCCTCGCTGCGAGAGCAGCCGACATGTCCCGCCACACGGAAGTAGCAGCACAGAGGTCCCGCCGTGCCGCTGAAGCAGCACGGAGGTCCCGCCACGCTGTCGATGCAGCAGACTGGTCCGGTCGCGCCGCGGAAGCAGCAGAGATGTCCTGCCGTGCCACGAATGCAGTAGAGATGTCCCGCCGCGCCGCGGTGGCCTAGGAAAATTTCTCGCGGGCACGCGACGACTGTTACAGGCGCATGCATGCGATCGTCCATAGCCAGACGGATCAGATCTCCTGCTCAGCAAGGTTGCAGGATGACATGGTAGCCTCGTTTGAATAGGCTACCGGCGTCATCCGGCAACTAAGGGAGGGCAATGAGAGGCTCTGGGCCAAGCGCGACCTGCTGAGGGAGAAGATCGTCTGAAGTGCAGACCTGCAGGAGGAGACTAGTGCCTTGTTGAAGAAACTTATGGATGAGAATACCATGCTCCGCAACAAGCGCCAAAGGCTGGTGGAGGAATCCATGGATGTTCTCAAGCAGCGTCTTGAGGACACGAAAGAGCTCATTGCCGCTTGCCGTGAAGACTAGTTTCCTGGTTTCTTTTGATGTAATAATCGGTTTAGGATGTGGATTGTGTCGTCGGTTGTGAAATGTTGGGTGCGGATGTTTGGCCTTTGTTGGCCTCTTGGGATTTTGCGATTTCAATCTAGTAGCTTTTAGTCCTTTGTGTTAGGCTGGAGTTTTGCTGAACTTCTTGTGAATTGTGGTGTTTTTCAGTAATGAAAATCGGAAGGGGCAAGCCCTTCTTTGATCAAAAAAAAAATTAATCGTCCTTATATATTCATCAGTCTTGCTATAAGTCGTAGTAGATGCTATATAGGTCTGTCGGATCTTACATCAAGATCCGTGCTTTCAGATTTTCTTTTTTCTCTCTTAAATCTCGGTCGAGTGAGACATAGCCATGCCATTAAACAGAGGCTCAGGCACCATTAATGGAGACATTGGGAGAGAGGTTGACGGCAGATGGTGGTCAAAGGGCTCTCCTCCCGATAAGCACGCGCAGGGGTTTGATCGCATGCCTCTCGTACTCAAATAGCTACCCTGCACGTCGCCTCCTAGCTAATAAAAAAGGGGACGCGTGGCGGCACGTAAATGGTACTAGTAAGTAGAACGCCCATGGTTTCAATAATACTTGTGTTTCCGATTGTAATGTGACAGCACTTCTTCCAAAATGACTTTGTTGATTGTTAATGTGTGCGCCTTCGCAAATTGGACTGCAAATTTACCACAGCATGTTGGTGCCATGTCATGGCACCAAGCCAAGTTTCATTATTTTCATGCGTGTTTTGGATTTACAGGAATTAAAAAACTAAGTTTCTCAATGTTTCCAACCCAGCCACGACGCCCAGAATTTTGAATTTCATTCCCATTTCTTGCATGGAACCTAGAAATTTACCCGAGGACACACATGTGATTTTTCAACCAACTTTGGTGCACTGGAACATGTGCTTGTATTTCAAATTTGAATTATGCACACAAAGGTGACACGTTCCCTCCCAGAACCATGAGCCTTCTTGAGAGAAGCTCCGATTTGCAAGAAGCTTATACCAAAATTTGTTCCTATTCGGCCAAATTTTTTACCATGGCATGGTACTACGATGACATGACACCATGCCAAGTTTCATGATTTTAAAACCAAGTTTCTCAATGTTATCGACCGAGCCACGATGCCCAGATGTTTGAATTTTATTCTCATTTTTTGCATGGGACCTACTCCCTCCTTCCATCTATATAGGGCCTAATATGTTTTTCAAGACAGCCTTTGACTATTGACAAGATTAATAGCACATGAGATGTATACTATGCAAATTATATTATTGGAAGCTCCTTTGACATACAAAATTGAAGGTATGCTTTGTGTAAGTTGCATGTCATATATTATTGCTCTAACGTTTGGTCGAAGTTAGCCTGGAAAAATGCATTAGGACCTATATGCATGAGAGGAGTCGACTTCGAGAGAACGTGTTTGTTCGAGAGACACTGAGGAAGACTACTATATATCGATGGTGCATGTAGGCGGGAATTAAACTAAGGGATGGTCTTATTGGTTTCAGGGATATAGGGGAAGAGTGAGAGGCGGGGGGCAGCTAGAAGGAGATTGTTAAGTGTGAGTGTGTGTTTTACCCATCTAGGCGGAAGTTATGTGCACAAAAGAGGAGAACGATTCGATGTGGCGTTAGGATTGAGGGTAATTAACTACGTATGGAGACATAGAGACCTTGAATGTGCATGTGTGAGAGGTATACATGTATACGTGGGATGTGTGTGTGTGCGCGCGCGCATGATCGAGATAAAAGAAAGAAGACATAAGTCATAAGATCAACGACATGGGAGAGACGGATCGGTATGACAATATGCATGCATGTGAGAATGCATGGAAGAAGTCCCGACAATTGAGCATGTGTTTTTGTCTTTAAGAGATAGTGGCGTGGGCTAGAGCATGCATCTATGGCGAGCAGAGGGAGTGAGGCGCAACGATTGTGCAAAAGAGACCAACCTATAAATGCATATGTATGTAGAGACATATATAGTGTGGGTGATAGGAAGCAAGACTCCGTGCGAGAAAGAAATGTTGACGGAGAAACTATAGATAGATACAGAGATGGAGATGCTAGCTAGAGGGACATCCGCTAGTTTTGGTGTTGGAGATGACCGTGGGGTGGTTCAAAGGGTGGAGTTATATATGCGTGTGAGAGGGCACTTGACTGCATGTAGAGAGAAACATATGTAGTGTGCGTGATAGGAATCAAGAGTGAGGGCGAGAAAGAAGGTTGATGGAGAAACAGATAAATAGAAAGATAAAGATGCTAGCTAGTGTGCGTTAGAGATAGGAGTCGAGTGGATCAGAAGGCTGGGTTATGTGTGTGGGTGTAAGAGAGATAGAGAGAGGGTGCGTGTGAGTCACATACAAACAGATATCAGAGAGAAATGAGATCCAGAGAGACGAAGTTTTGTGTCTACGAGAGATAAAGATATTTCACAACGAGAGTGATAGCTAGAGAGACATACGAGGGAACGCAAGATATCTCTAGGGAGAGAGGGTGTGTGTGAGCGACATACAAGAGCACAATGGAAAAATATGAGACCCTGGGAGACAGAGTTTGTGTTTGTGTGTGAGAAAGAGATATTGATGAGGAAGAGTCGTAGGTTCTCATATCTAATGAGCAAAAGACATCTCTGTATGAGGGGTGTGTGAGTGGCACACATGGGAATAGTAGAGAGAAATGAGACCCCGGGAGACAAAGTTCTGTGTTTGTGTGAGAGAAAGAGATTCCCCATGGAGAATCATAGTTAGAGACACATAGCAAGGAGCGAGATATACTTAGAGAGAGATAGAGTGATGAAGGTCGAGGGAGAGAGTACCGTTAGTGTGTTACGAAGATAAAAGATCATTGTCGACATACAGGTAGCACGAGAGATACCTGAGAGACGATGAACGTGTATATCTCCAGAGAGATAGTCCTATATAAGCATGAGTGATAGCTATATGAGACGAATATCTGGATTAAAGGGGATTCAAATATTTAAACTGGAGATCACGACATCGATAATATCATAACACAAATGGGTGTATCAAACATGCATATTCATTTGAATTTGGGCACACGTGTAATGTTATATAGTTTATCAATATTGGTGATCCATAGATTCTTCAATTACAAACAATGCATGGTTTATACGCAATTAATGTCTAAACGGGATTACACTATATGTTGTGTGTGTGAAACACATTATACATGTTTGAGAAGTAAAAAAACCCGCATGAAACACACATTAATTGGAGACAGAGACAGTTAGCGAGGAATGCATCCATTGGATTTCAACATAAAGTGGTTTCAAATATTTGAAAATCCAAATTGTCGGGGGCTGGGTGCGACATATGCCAAAGGATGGCTTATCATGGTGGGGGCGAGTAGAACGTCGCCGGTGCCTGGAAACGGGATGAGGCAAAGACATGCACACCGGCGAATCTTACCCAGCTTCAGGGCTCTCCGGGGAGATAATACCCCTACTGTTGCTCTACGGGGTCTCCGCATGATCACTATGGCAAAGTGTTTACACGGTTGCTCCTTGAGCCGTTTCCTGGAGGTAGGAGAAGGCAAGGCTAGCTCTCTCCTTCCTATATGATCTGGTCTAGTGCTAATGGATTCCCCCCCTTTGCATGGATGCCCTGGGGGGTTTATATAGGCCTACCCCCCAGGGGTACAATAGTAATCCAGTTGGGCACGGGCCCAGCCGTCAGTCTCTCTGGCCGCCGTCTTATCCGCCGACTCCTGGGGCCCGCCGACTGGTGGGCCCCGCTGACTGGCTCAGTACGGAGCCGAAAGGCCGCGTCCGCCGCGGGCGGGTCTTGCCAGCTGTAGATTACTGTAGCCGTGTTTCTAATGACGCAGGCTCGGTCATGGGGTCGTGGCAACAGCTCTGCCGTCTTGCGGGCGATCACTGTTGCCACTCCCTGCCGCGTCTGGTTAATGGAGCGTGGGGCCCGTGGGAGGGGCCGGCCGACTCCCATCTGGGCCGACTGGTAGCGCTCTCGCCGTCTTCCGTACGCCCGCCGACTGGTGGGACCCATCGTCCCTGGGTTGTACCGGCAGGCCGTCGTGGGCACAGGACTCCGCCCACTAGGGCTGACGTCAGGGCCGGCATGGCAACAGTGTCGCGCCGGGCGGAGATCTCCACGGGTACGGCGTACTGTGGTCACGCCTGCCCTTGGAAAAGGGTGGGGGTGGACCTTACTGGGGCCACTCCCCGTCTCGTCCCTCTTTATGAGGGCATGCGGGTTGTTGGCATCGCTGGCCAACTCCCCAAGGCCGGCTTCTCTGGAAGTCGCCAGTCAGGAGTCGGCTCATCCTGAAGTCGTCCCTGGGACTCGGCCGCGAGTGGGCAGCCGGCCGCCTCGCCGACGACTCTCAGAAATCGGCTCTTCGTCCTGGGGCCTCGAGGGGCGCAGTCTACCTCAATGTCTTGAAAGGTTCTGGGCCTGGGTCAGCCTACCCGTGGCCCATTACTCGGACAGTAGTCCCCGAAGCTGGTGAGGCTCCGAGGGCAACATGTCATGGAGCCTCAACAGTTTCTTCTCTCCGGCGGTCGGATCTAGGCTTCGCTAGCCGTCTTCTGTCAAGCCGACTAGTTGGAGTCGGACTTGCTCAGGGCCGTCTTGCCCCTAAAAAAGTTTGAACGCTGCAGCGGAGTTCAGGTGGCGTGCCCGATAAGCTTCCGGGTTGCCATCTGTGGTTGACCTATCGTGAGGCGCCATGTGGCGGAGCTAGTCTAATCGCCCTCGCGCGCGATAGGACAGGCCTACAGGCGGGGCCCGCCACTACTGCGCCTCGGCATGCGAACGGATCCGTTGCGGCTGCGCGGACGGATGGGGTTCCCGCACGGTTATTGCGCGTGGTAACTTTGTGTGGTAAATCGTGGGGGTTGTGGGGTCCCGGGCGCAGTTAATCCCACGTCGGCCCCCTCGACTTCTCAGCCCACGAGCCTACAACTAGGCGGGGGGAGGGGGAGGCGAAGCACACGCGCCCATTCTCCCCACTTCCTTTCGCTCCTTCTTGCTTCTTCTTATTCTTGCCGCTGCTGCTCCGAACCACGCCGTGCCCACAGCGATGAGCTCCTCCTCCGCAGCCGCGCCTCCTGCTGTTTGCTTCAGAGTGTGGGATGGCTCCGAGGTTGACAACGACGACATCGAGATCCTCCGCTAGACACGGCGGCTACCTGGCAGGGACTTAGTGCGGGTCCGCCTCGCGCCGGAGCCGGCTGGAGACACTAGAGCGGTCGCTGAAGGCGGAGAGGACCGAGCTATACGCCAAGGCGAAGGTCCTGACGGAGGACCGGGTGGCCTTTGCGAAGCTGGAGAAGAAGGCTCGCGGAAAACTGAAGACGTTGTATGAGAGCGGCCTGGAGGAGCCGTTGGCTGGTGCGGAGGACGGACCCGCCAAGCTGCTCCCCTTCCTGGTTGATGCGCTTGAGGATGTCGCGGACGGCCTTGGCCCCACGGTCGAGGCCGAGGCTCGTGCCCTGTCTTCTGCGGCGCTGGCGCGTGTCCTCAGCCATGTCTACCTGCGCGACCCCAATGTCGACTTCGACAGCCTGCTGGAGCCCGTGAGCGGCGACCGTGCCGCTGCCACCGCTGAGGCCGTGAGAGGCCGAGCCGAGGTTTTGCTGGGGATATTCCGCTCCCCCAGTGTCCTGCACGGGCGCGGTGCCGCCGGCCTCGCGACATCGGGAGGCGAAGCCGTCCAGCATGACTCCACCACCGGTGACGGCGTTGCTGGGGAGTGGTCCCTTCACGACTTCCATCCTGTTTTATTCCTGCACATGCACCATGCCTCGTGGAGGCGTTTAAACTTGTGTTTGGCGTTGTGGAACAATCTTATGGCTTGTAATATTTGCTTTGAATTTCCTGGAATTTTCATTTTCCCCTCCTACTTGCTTACGCTCTATATCGGTAGGGCCTGGCCCCGCGCGTACCTCACCCAGCGTTAGCCCCGACCGGAAACCAAGGACAGGACTAAGGAGTGAGGGGCTACGTGGCAAGTTAGGCTCCTAAGTCACGATGCTCAGGAGTCCTCCTTGACGCACGAGTAACAAGTAGGGAAGGGGGAGCGAGAAGTGGATTGACCGTTCTACGTAGGCAGGGCCCAGCCCCGCGCATACCTCACCCAGCGTTAGCCCCGACCGGAAACCATGTACGGGACTAAGGAGTGAGGGGCTAGGTGGCAAGTTAGGCTCCTGAGTCGCGATGCTCAGGAGTCCCCCTTGACGCTCAAACGGGTTTTGTACCTTGGCTCCGCTCGGGGAGTGGCGCCCGACGACCAGGTCCAAGGGACCTAGCTGGGTGGCATGCGCTCGGGCGAGGCCCGGGCGTAGCCCCCGTGTCCAGCCCCCTCGTACAGCACTCCCAAGGGGAGGCGTTGCGATGGTGCCGGACACTGAGATCTGGGCTCCCCGAGGTTGGTACGGCCGTGGGCCGTCCTCAATTGTTTATAACCAGTGCGGCTGTATGTGTACGGGCATAGCCGCTCCTCGGCAGTGTCGTCAGCCAGCGCAGAGCATGTTGCTTCCACTGGTGCGTGGGAGGGGGCTCCCCTCCGGGAGGAGCCCCCGGGGCGTGTACAGCCCCGCGCTGACACGTGGCCGGCACAGTAGGGCTAGGAGAGGTGTATCTGGGCACCCGTGAGCCAGCGCGGGACTCACGAGGCCCTACCTCGAGGCGGGTTGCGCCTGGCTCTAGGCCTTTATCAATTGGTGTGTTCTTGCAGGGTTGTTAGAATGCAAATGCTCTACGTCCTCAGGTCCCGGCCCCCGAGCGAGCTCAGCCGCCGCTGGTATGACAGCTTGCGATGCCGTGGGTCAAGGCCAGGGGGTGAGGGCTGGAGAGCCAGTAAGATCCCATGAGTCGCGATGCTCAGGCACCCCGCTTTTAACGTGCAAGCGCTTTGCATGATGACAAGCAGTAGCTAATAATCATGGGAATCAGATTAAGCGTGAAAGAACAAGTTCACCCTAAGGTAAATGCTGGAAAAGCAACTGCCGTTGGGTCTGGCCCGAGCGGTGTGGGGATGATGCAGCCCGTGGGGCGCCCCCAACAAGGTAAGTAAGGAGCATAAACAAAATGGATACATGCCGCGGGGACGGACCCCCGCGGCCTGGGAATGGTGCAGCCCTGTAGGCGCTCCCAACTGAAAGTAGAACTCTGGAAGATGTCACCTAGTGCCGTTGAAGATGAAGTGATGCTGAGGAAGTGAGCGATGCGTGGTGAAGACGTCGGCCCTCACGAGCCCCTAGGCCCAGGGGCCTCGGGAGGCTCCGGTGGCACGTGCAGGACTTCGGGGACCATCGCCACCTCCGCCAGGACCGCGCGATGCCTGACCTCCTGAGCCTCCAGAATGCTCCTCAACAGGCGCTGATGTGCGGCGACCGCGCTCGGCAGGCCGAAGGGCATGCGAACGTAGCTATGAAGTGGTCCCTCGCAGCGCCCTACGGCCGAAGGCCATAGGCGCTCCTGGGACGCAGCTCGGTTGAGCCCTGGTACGTCGATGTAGGCGCGCAGTCCTCCATCCTCGCCTGGGTGTGGGGCCACGGCAGGTAAGCGGCGGCTGCCGCGCATGACTCTGGACTCCTGTGGCTCATGGGTGTTCCTTGTGATGAACTCCTGAGGGTTTGGTCCCCCTTGCCTTGTACCTTCCTGAGGAAAGCGTGCTTGAAAGCACCCCTCCAAGTGGTGCTCGAGCGCCTCCCTAGTGACCTTGGCAAGGTCGGCGGCTCTCCAAGAGAGAGCCTCCGAGCCCTGCCTGAGGAGGGTGCTGGGCGCGCCTTCCTATGCGTGAGAGGGTGGTGCTCCCTGATCGGGCGTGAATCCTGATGCAATACCTCCGGAGGTGCCTGCTCCCTTGTGGCTCGGGCCAGGTGAGGTCTTCTTATTCTTGAGGGTCGCCTCAGGAGGCCTCCCGCTCCCGTGATCTGGGTCTTCGATTGCTGCGGCTTGGAACGCACGCTCGAGCAAGCAAACTGCGTCCCTTTCTTCACAGGGTACGGTGATGACTCCACCGCTTCCTGGCATCTTGAGGACATTGTAACCATGGTGGGTCACTGCCATGAACTTGGCTAGGGCTGGGTACCCAAGGATGGCGTTGTACGGCAGGCGGATGTGACCGACATCGAAGTCGATGAGCTCGGTGCAGTAGTTGTTGCGTTGCCCGAAGGTGACCGGAAGGCGAACCTGACCAGTTGGAATAGTGGAACCATCGGTGACTCCTGAGAAAGGCTTGGTCGGCTGAAGCTGGTCATACGGCACTTGGAGATTGTCGAACGTCTCGACGGACAAGACGTTGAGTCCTGCCCCGCCATCGATGAGGGTCCTAGTGACCTGCACGTTGCTGATGACTAGGGAGCAAAGCATCGGGAGGACTCCGGCCGTTGACGCACACTTGAGCTGGTCTGCGGAACTGAATGTGAGCGCGCACGAAGACCACCTGAGAGGGCGCGTGGCCTCAAGCTTGGGAAGGACTGCATTCACCTCGCGAGCAAACTGCTTGAAGATGCACTGTGAGGCTGGGGCCTGGGCGCCACCCAAGATGCAAGCAATTGCACGCGGCTCTTGGAAGCCCCCAGCCCCATCGTCTTGGTGTTGGTCTTCGTTCCTCCTTGGTGGAGGCGGCAAAGGAGGGAGGCCTGCGTTGCCGTGCGGGTGGCCCTTACGAGGCGGGTCCCTCCAGCCTCCCTCGCGAGGCTAGTCCTGCCAACGGTCCTCGCGAGGGCGGTCACGCCATCCCTGGCGAAGGTCACGGTCTTCCCATCATCCGCCGCCTCTTCCTCCTCCTCGGCCATAGCCCCTGTCGTTGCGCTCTGGGCGTCGGCCGATTCGCCCATCTCGCATGGCTCTGAGCTCTTGACATTCGTTGGTGTTGTGGGTGTGGAGGTCGTGGTACACGCAGTACCGTCCGCCCTTGGATGACTCGGGCTGATCCCTGCCTCGCTTGGTGTCTGGTTCCGTTGCAAGCACGGCAGCCCCCTTGCGCTTCACGTCTTTGGCCTTGAGCTTCTTTTCTTCCGGGTTGGCTGCCGGGAGCTCGAGGAGGGAGAGACGCCCTTCCTCAGCCCTGGCACACTTGGTCGCCAAGTTGAACAGCTCCAGGGATGTGCACAGGTCTTCATGGATTGCTAGTTCTTCCTTCATCTTGACGTCACGCACGCCATCGGAGAAGGGTGAGATGATAGCTTCTTCTGTTACCTTGGGGATCTTGAGGCGAGCTTAGTTGAAGCGCTGGATGTACTTCTGCAGGGTTTCCCCTGGCTGTTGCTTGATGCGGCGCAGGTCGCTCACAGCCAGGGGCCGGTCGCGTGTGCCCTGGAAATTGGCGATGAAGCGGGTGCGCATCTCGCTCCAGGAGGAGATCGTGTCGGGAGCCAGGTTCAAGAGCCAGGTGCGGGCGCCGTCCTTGAGCGCCATTGGGAACCAATTCACCATGACCTTTTCGTCTCCGTTGGCGGCTACGATGCCCAGCTCGTAGAGCTGCAGGAACTCCACGGGGTCCGTTGTGCCATCGTAGCGGGGAGGGAGGTCAGGCTTGAACTTGCCTGGCCATGTGACGCCGTGCGGCTTGGGGGTGAAGGCGAGGCAGCCCACTGTGGCCACCGGCGCCCTTTGCTGGTGCTGGACTTGTTCTTGTGGGTCACCGCGCGCGGCCACTGGGAGCAGCGCGGGGTTTTGTCGTGGAGGCGCTGGGGCGCGATCTTGGCGCGCCGGCGCTAGGAGCGCGCGAGCACCTTCCCAGGGACATGGGATCTCTTAGAAGCTCCCTTCTTGCTGCGTGGGTGCTGGACGTGGAGGGTCCCGCCCTGGGGCTGCATGCCTTGGAGCCAAGGCACCTTCTTGGGGAGGAGGCGGCGGAGGCACCTCCTGAGCCTCGCCCCCTGCATGGGACGGAGGGTGAGGCAGTGAGAGTGACCGCAAGGGGGAGCCCCCTGCGGCGCTGACGAGCTCGGTGATGCGGGCGAGCCAGTCCTCGTAGAGGTCGTCAACGGGGCGATAGTGCAGGAGCTCCTGCGCCAAGAGCAGTGAGGCGTGCGCATTCATGGATGCGCGACGGGCGTGGGACGACGAGCCAGCTGGAGTCACTGACGGGGAGGCGGTGCGGCCATCCCGCCGCACCGAAGGATGCTGGGATGAGGCCTGCTGCTCGTTCCCCGTCGGGCCGGTGGCGGCATTGGCGACGGGCGACGGGGAACGACGAGGGGGGCCACTGACGGGCGCCGTCTGGGCGACGCGAGTGGCGCGAGCAGCCCGGCGTTCGGCGCGGGCCCGACGAGCGTCAGCCATGAACACGACGGAAGATCACACACGAACAGCAGAAGAAAGATTCCGGCACACCGCTACCTGGCGGGCCAAATGTTGGATTTCGGGTTCCGGCAGACCCTTGAGGTTCGAACACTGGGGTGCGCGCGGAGATCTCTCCCCTACCGATCTACGTCTGATCCTCTCGTGCAAACTAAGATGAAAATGATGAACAACACGAGAGACACGAGGTTTATACTGGTTCGGGCCACCGTTGTGGTGTAATACCCTACTCCAGTGTGTGGTGTGGTGGATTGCCTCTGGGCTGATGATGGACAGTACAAGAGAAGAACAGCCTCGCGAGAGGTGTTCTTGAGCTGGTGCGATGAACTGCTAGGGTGAGTTCAGTCGCCTCTCTCTCTCTCTCTGCTAGGGTTCTACCAGATCTCTCAATGTCCTTTGGGTGTCCCCTTCCTTTGTGGAGGCTAGCTCTATTTATAGAGGCCCTGGGCCTCTCCCCGAATAATTGAGCAGGAAGGGCGCCAACAATTGGCCATTTTGAAGGGGAACATCTAGTACAGGTTATCTAGACCAAAGGTGGTTTTCGGCTGCCAAAAGCACTAGTGATGACGCCGTCTTGGGCTCCACGGTGACCTCCGTCCTGCCGCTTTGCTGGTCTTGGTCTCGTTGTACCGGAATGGCAACCTTTGCCTGATGCCTTGGCCTGTGCTTGCCCCCTTTGCACCAAAGGGGAAACAAGGACCCTGCGCAGGCCGGCGCCCGCCTGGCCTTGATCATCATGGCTTGCGTCATGGGATCCTTGCATTGATCTCTCCGCCTCCTCGCGAGCCTGCCTGATGAGGCCGCTCTCTTGAGGAAGCTTCCTATCGTCCGCCCCGCGAGGCTTGGCCCCTCGCGAGGGTCTTGAGCTTGCGTTGATGAAGATGGGCCGCACTGGGCCCCCACTTGAGCCACGCCGCAGGCCGCAGGCAGGCAAGTCTGGGGACCCCCATTCCCAGAACACCGACACTAATCTCGAGGAGTCAAAGGCAGATGGCTTGTCCTGTTCACCCATCAAGGTGCCTGTTCTAATTTGGCAATGTTTTATTGATTGTGGGTATCTTGCATATGTTGTCTTGCATTCCTTCTACTTTGTTACACCGCCATCTGCTTAGTTTACTCATCATATATGTTGAGATGCCATGCCCATCCATTATCAATACATATTTCATCTGTCATCATACCATGTTTTTCCACTCAAATGATGTCCTTGTGCATCAGACATCAAAAAGGAAGAGGGTGATTGCCGAACCTGAAGGAGCACCAGCAAAGTCCTTGAAAAACATGGTGGTGCCGGAGAAATCAGATAGCACCCCACTTATATTGGTTGTACAACCAGTGACACAAAACGTAGGACCGACTCCAGCAGACTGTACCCATACTTCACTGGCCACACCACTAGCCCCACCACAGAGGACCTACACTCCAGCAAAAGGTATACCGATTTCATTTGCCATAGCACCAGCTGTACCACAGAAAAATCCCACTCCAGCAAAAAGTACAACAAGTCCACCGGCCGAAGACCTATCCCAACTGCAGAGACAGCCAATTCCTGCAGATTGGAACCCCATTCCATTTATTCCTAGTTTAAAAGACAATGCTTTCAATGTTGTTAGGGACTACGTGCATATATTCCCATCATGGGAAAATTATTATGAAGACAAACACCATTTTCACATCTTCCTGTCCAACTTACGTGTAAGTGCTATTATTCATGGCTATTATTTTTCCTGTTTTCTACTGATTGAACACATCAATGATTTACATTACATTGTTGTAACTAGGTGAGGGTCAATCTGGATAGTCATGACGAGCAAAGCTTGCTTGTGCTTTTCAAGGAAGCATTGCAGCAGTATCGGTGTTACCTGAGGAAATCACACTTTGATGGCAAGTCTATAAATGAATTTCTGGTGAAGTCTCCTGTGCTAAATTTAGAAGACATTGAATGGAAAAACCTTGTTATGCACTGGTCTCGTTCCCAGGATGAGGTACTATCTATGAAATCACATGACAATTTGAACTTCTAATTTTCCGCATGTGCCTTACGGATCTTTTTTGCAGGAAATCTGCTCGAAGAAGAATTCCGGTTTGACAAGAATGACAAGATATCTCAAATATGCTGCCCGCTGCTTTGCTCTTGTTAGTACCTGTTGTCATGTATCACTGTACTTGCATACATACCTGGTTCATTATGTGACAGCAGTATGCATGATAACTTGCTTATCAATTGTTCGCTCCAAATTATCTGATCTGTATGAATGGTTACATTAGTCTAGAATATATCCAATGCCAATGTTTTTTTAGCTCTGCATTGTTCTTGTAAGTACATGCTGTCCTTTATTAGTGTACTTATAATGATAGGTAGTTGTTCATGTACCATCACTCTACAGCTTATTTTCCTTTTCCCTCCATTTTCTACACATCAGATCTATATTTACTCTTACCATAAGGTTGGTACTGAAGAAGTTTAGCTGTGCATTGCTCTTGGCTGTACCTTTTGCCTGTATCGTTGCACTTACATTTATAGCTACTTGGTTATGTAGCATCTCTCTTCATCTTATCTTAAATATTTTCCATTTTTCGTATATTATCACATCTATATTTACTCTTAACAAAATGTAGAATAAAGGCAATGCTTTTGAAGAAGATTCTGTGGTAAACTTCTTGAATTGCCCCCCCCCCATTAGCATGGACAAGGCCTTTATAGAGCCGGTCTTCACCAATAATGTAAGTTTGTCCATCTCGAGCCTTCAAACTTTGTTGTATATATTTGGTTAGGCATGACTACAACAGGTGTTTATTTTTGGTGTTTGCATCAAATTGCTTGTTTAAAGTTTATTATATGTAGTTCATAAACAAAAGTTCGTCCTTTCTCAATTTAAGTTTTCAGTTGTACAACCAAGTTCCTTCTTCATACCATGTAAATTAAACTATACAGAGCAAGTGATCTTCTTTTGCACTGCATGTATGCTTCTGTTCTTCATCTGTAATCCAGTGGTGTGGTGAACCTACCCACTACAGCACAATGTCATATTCTGCAATGTCTTAACTATGAAAAATGTCATATCATTCTACTATTATTTAAACCGTCTCTTTATTTGCCAATCTGAAATGGTATAAATTGACAGCACACTAACCATTGATACTTATGAGTTCTTGATCTGTAATCCAGTGGTGTCGTGAAGCTGCCAACTCCTTCACAATGTCATTTCCTGCCATGTCTTGACCTGAACAATACCATATTGAGTTAATGCAAATTTAAATTGTGTCACTTTATTCGTCAGTAAGAAATGTGATGAATTGTCAGCACTGATACTTTTATGTGCAAAACCTGTCATCTGTCTGCTTGTTTATCTTTCAGAGTGAGGAAGATATAAGTGTTGAACAAGCGCAGTCTCATCATCTTGCTCAGCTGCTTGCGCTGCAGCTCCCCAGCAGTGCTAACCTTTCTTGAACTCTATTGAAGTGCTGTCGGTTTTGTATATTATTTTGTCGGCATGTTTATTTGCACTTGTGGCGATATTTCATGCCCAGTGTATGTAATCTGTTGTCTGCTTGTGCTTTATTATCATAGTGACGAACTTTGATGCCCAGTGGATGTAATATGCCGTGATTTCTTTATTGAATAGTATAGGTTTTTTCTTATTCACGATGCCGCAGTTATTTTACTGTATATATATCCTGTCTTCGCAGTAAACCAGCCAAACCGTAAAATTACGGTACATAATCGGGCCGTCATGCAATCACGATGTAGGTTGGGCCTGAAATGTGCCAATCAGCTCACGGGCTGGCAGCAGCCTGAAATGAACCCCGGCCCATGATTGTGCGAATCAAATCACGGGCTTTTAACAGGCCAAAATTGTCTGGGTCCTTGTTTGGCCCAATCAGATATCGGCTGCGAGCAGGCCGGATGCAAACCGGGTCGTAATTAGGCCCAACTATATGACGGGCTTTTAACATGCCGAAATTAATATAGGGCCAAAATGTTAAACGGGCCCTTAACAGGCCAAAACTAATATCAGGCTGAATTACTAAGTGGGCCTTTAGCAAGTGGGCCCAAAAGCATAGTGTCCACTTGACGGGCCGAATCTGATATGGGCCATAATTGAGCCCAGAGCCTCTTAAAGGGTCGGACCTGATCTGGGCCGTAATTTGGCCCAGAATGTGGTAGGCTTTTAACGGGCCGGATCTCATATGGGCCACTATTAGGCCCGGAGCGTGGCAGGCCATTAATGGACCGGATCAAATATAGGTCGGCATTTGGCCCAAAACATGGCAGCCAGTTAATGGGCCGGTCTACTAGGGTCCTCAAAAACATGTGGGCCTACAGCTGGGGCGGCCAATTAATGTCGGCGAAATCTCGTGGGCCTTTAGCTGGGCCGGCCCATTATGAACCGCAAGAATCTTGTGGGCTTTTACCTGGGCCGGCCCATTATGGCACAAAAAAATCTTGTGGGCCTTTAGCTGGGCCAGCCCATTATGGTCCGCAAAATCTTGTGGGCCTTTAGCTGGGCCAGCCCATTAGCTGTTAACGGGTTATCGGATCCAAAACCCGACCCGATAGCTTAACGGCGTTCCGTTACGGTGGATGCCACGTGTTGGTCACCCTTGACGAAAGCACTTCTGTGACGCGCGATTTATCGTCATGGAAGTGGACACTTCCGTGATGATAATTTTGGTAATGTCATGGAACACTTCTACGACAGCACAGGTATGACTATCTTGATTCTGTCATAAATTTGTCATGGAAGTACATGCATGACAAAAAAAGCGACCTACTGTGACAAACACGTATCACTACGAAAGTGTATTTTTTTGTAGTGGAACATAGAAATATGCACTGGTTTTCTTGGTGAAAACTTTGCTACCCGAAGAGTGAAGGAGGTATGGGTTTCAAGGACCTCTATTCTTTTAACCTGGCAATGCTGGCTAAGCAATCTTGGAGGCTTATAACAAACCCATATTCATTATGTGCAAAACAATTACAAGAAAGTATGTACTTTATAGTAGTTTGTTGCAATCTACTCTTAAGAATGGAGCTTCTTTCACATGGCAAAGCATAAATGAAGGGCTTAGAAGCTTTCAAGAGAGGCTGCCCTCTTAGGTATAGGTGAACAAGTAAACATTTGGAATGATCCTTGGGTACCTTCAAGTCTGGACAAAAAAATTATTTCACCATGTAGACAGACTGTTCTCACTACAGTCAATGACCACATTGACCCTCTCCGAATCGTGGGATGAGAATCTAATCCAAAGTATCTTCAATCCGGTTGATATCAGGAGAATTCTAGAAATTCCATTAAACCTACAAGATTTTGAGGATTTCATAGCATGGCATCCTAATATAAAAGGTATTTTGTTCGGTTCAGACAACATATCATATGCAGTGGATACAATCTTTTAGGCAACATGCAAACTTGATGGATCAGGCGAGTAGCTCTAGATCATCGGTTGTGTGGAGTACTCTCTGGAAATTAAAGATCCCACATAAAGTTCAGATGTTTGGATGGAGAATTTTGCACGGAATAATACCCCTAAAGTCCAAATTGACAAACATGCACATTGGATCTGATGGTGCATGCCCCATATGTCATCAAGGAGTTGAAGATGTCAGGAACCTATTATTTGATTGTATGCATGCCAGGGAGCTGTGGAATAGGTTGGGCATGATGGTTATCATAGAAGAGGTGATGCAAGTTGACTGCTTGGGATCAATAATCATGGAACACTTGTTGCTCCAGCTGGCGGCGCCTCTACATACTAAACCAAGGCTTGATCGTACGCATGTGCTTATGGTGGGTTGTTGGTACCTTTGGTGGATACGGCGTCAGATCACCCACAATGAGCCCTATCCACGGATCCCGCGATGGCTGATATCAGTACTAGCAATTGCAAATAATTTTATATGGTTGAGTCTCGTATTGCCCCCCACAGAGATCAAAGATGGAACAAGACAAAACCAAAATATGTTAAACATAATGTTGATGCAGCCTATTTTGAGGATGAGGGAGCTAGTGCAACAACATCGATCATGAGGGATAGAGGTATGTTTGTCACACCCTAGCTAGTTCAAGCATTAGAGTGTGCATCATGTTTAAATTTCTCTTAAATTTGAAATGGGGATGACAGAACCCCCAGCACCCCCCCCTGGAACAACTAGGGTTTACTAAAAACTTTTCCAATGAACCTGAAATGCCCTTCTAAAAAGCCCACCTTTTTGTTTTGGGTTAAAACCTTTGACAAAAATGGTGCACATTTTTCTAGGACATCTTAAGGTCATTGGATTAATTCTTATAGTATTTGCATTTGGGCATTTAAATGCTATAAAATATTTTAAAATGCTCAAATAATCATAAACTAAAATGTTTGCTGTTGGATATATTCTAAGTACTAGCCATGATTAATTTTATGATTTATGGAAATGCCCTGGCGTTTTTAATAAAGCCCTGAAGTTACAGAAATAATAGAATAAATAAAAAACAGAAAAGGAGAGAGAACAGAGACTTACCTGGCGCAGCCCACCTAGCCCACCCGCTCGGCCTAGTCCACTGGCCCCTGCTAGTCGTCCTCCTCCTCTCGCCAGGAGGACGAGAAGCGCGTGGCCGGCGCCCGCGGCCACACGCCGGCCACCTCCTGCTTCCGCCGACGCCCCGGACGTGCCTACGAGTGCCACGCACTCCCCCACATCCCCCTCTCTGTCTCCCTACTCTCCCCGTGGCCTCTCCCCCTCTCTGGCTCTCTCCCCTTTCCCTGCCGAGCACAGCCATCGCCGCCGACAAGCTCCATCGCAGCCACCGCCGTCCACTCGTTGCCTCGCCGTACCAAGAAGCTCCACCGTCGTCCACTGCTTCGCCTCGACCCATCCCCGAGCGCTCGCTCGCCCCGGAGATGCTGCACCGAGCTCGTCTTCAACCTCAGTCGCCGGAGATCCCCCTCGCCGCCCCGCTCGCCGTACGCTCCCCTGCAACCGCAATGAGCTACTGACCTTCTCCCCCCCTCTCCGTGCTAGCTCTCGTGCATCGTACGAGCCGCCTCGAGTTCGCCCGAACGCGTCGCCGTGGAGCTCATCGTCGACGAGGCTCCAGCCATGCCACGGCCACGCCACCTAGTCCACTAGCCTCACCACGTCTCCAGGAGTCTAACGCACCTTACCACGCGCCTCGCCGTGCCCCGCAGCCTCGGTTCCGAGCTCACCCGAGCTCCGGCCACCGCCAAGGTCGACCCCGGCGACGTCTCCGGCCACCCCAGCTCCACCTACTGCCACCACTCGACGCGGCTCACTCCCTGCAACACGTAGATGGTCTCCGCCGTCCTTTTGGTCGCCGGAGTGCAAAACCCGAGCCCTCCGCCACGTCTGGCCTCGCCGGCGGCTAAACGCCGGCGCGTTTGAGCACTTTTGACCGTGGACTGACGCGTGGGCCCAGGTTGACTCCCCCCTGAGTCTATGACATGTGGGGCCGGCCTGCTAATTAGTTTAGGATTAGTTTTAACTAAATTTAATTAGTTTAGTCACTGACATGTGGGCCCAGGCCCCACTGACAGTTAATTAGCACTAACTTAATTCTGTTAATTAGCTGAGACACTGACAGACAGGGCCCACCAGTCAGGTTTGACCTGGCCGACCCAGTTGACCCGCTGACGTCACACCTATGTCATGCTGACGCATTAATTCAATTTCTGGATTTATTCTTATATAGGAAATTTCAGAAAATAGCCAAAACTTCTAAAAATCATAGAAAATCAACCATAGCTCCAAATCAAACAATTTATATATGAAAAATGATCAGAAAAATTCAATCTATCCATCTGTAATGGTTTCATGCATGAGAAAACAAGTTAACCTTGCTGTTTAAGCAAAATAAGATGATGCACTTATGTTAAATGAACTAACATTTGAATCTTTGATTCAAATGAGTTCATTCCCTTCTGTTTTAGCTTGCATTAGGCCAAGACACATTCATTTTTGCCATGTCATAGCATGCATCACATTGTTGCATATTGTCATGTGTTGATTATGTTCGGTGTGACTTTCGTGGTAGGTTCTGCCTCCGAGGATAACCCTGAGTATCCGTCTGGAGGGCAGTACCCTACTACCACTACATCAGGCAAGCAACCCATTGATCATTCCGATACAAACCCATGTTCTCGCTTCTGCTCTTGTTTACTGCATTAAGACAACGTGATTCAAACTGCTGTGTGCTACGGAAGTTGAACCCTTATCCTCTTCATGACCTGTCATTGCCACAGTAACTAGATGAAACCCACTAGCATGTATGGAGTTGATTGAGCCATGTATGTGTTTCCTACCTTGCTATGCCTGCTATGCTTAGAGTTGTGTCAGGTCTGGTTCATCTGGGTGATGGGCTAGAGTGAAATGATTATGTCGGTAATGTGAGGGATGTGTTGAACATGTTTCGGTAAAGGTATCGATGAGAGGCCATGTAGGAGTACATGGTGGGTTGTTTCATTGAGGCCGTCCATAAGAACTGAGATCTGTATGCGTGATTTAAGATTCAGCTACTACCACACATTGGGCCCTGAAATATGACCCCGCTCAACTTACTAACCCCTCTCACCCTCTGTCCAGGAGATGCAACTAGTTTCTGGTGTTTGTAGGTTATGTGTTGGCGGTCGTGCATAGCGCTGACCCTAGGGGTGGGCTATGATGCGGTAGATACACTGTGGCACGGTGTACCGAGTCGCCCGTTTGGTGTCTCGGGAACCCTACACACATCGTTTGGGGCCGTTGAGGACACCCCGGCCGGATTTCCTTGCGGATGGAACCTGAATAGGCGATAAACCTGGACTAGAGACTTGTGAGGTTAGTCAGGTCGTGGTCTACACCCACGTCGGCTTTCGCTTGAAGTCTGCCGAGCACATGTCGTGTGCAGACGCTAAGTGGTGGAAACATGTGTGACAAAGTACACCCCTGCAGGGTATAAAACTATTCGAACAGCTGTGTCTGTGGTAAAGGACCACTTGGTTGCCTATACAGTTCATAGACAAGTTAATGGATACTACTAAAAGACTCAAGATAAGTGTGAGTACCGAGGATGGCCCTCTCGTAGGATGACGAGGGAGGATCCCCAGTGGAGTATTGTGTTGGTGAGTAGTGGACTCGTGTGCGAAAACTATTTTTACTAGTGGAGTTCCGTAGGATAGCTTAGCCAGGAGTCAAAGATGGCTTGCTACAATAACCCCACCACCTTCTTGAGAATGAGCATGTATAGTAGGATCTGATGTAAGACTTGCTGAGTACCCTTGTACTCATGTTTGCTTCATTACTATTTTCAGACGACAACACCGCCCCCTCCGATGGGTTTTATGTAGACCTTGATGTCGACAAGTGACTAGCCACCCAGGTGGTGATCCTGGCCATGGAGGGCCCTATGTAGATAGACAGGCTTCGAGGAGCCTTCTTGCTTTCTAGTGTCTGTACTCAGACTATTTGCTTCCGCATGTGCTTGTATGCCTGTATGACTTGAGTGTCGGGTCATGTGACCCCTATCTGTATGAACATGTTATGTATGGCTCTCTGGAGCCTTTAAATAAAGTACTTGAGTTGTAGAGTTTTGTTGTGATGCCATGTTGTATGTACTCATAACGGGCATATTGTGTGCATGATTGAAATGCTTGGTATGAGTGGGATCCGACAATCTAGTTGTTTATCCTTGGAAGCCTTTCTTATGGGGAAATGTAGTCTAGTGTTCCTCGAGCCATAGTAGTCCGCTACAGCCCGGTTCACCGGAGTCCTGCTAGCCTAGCACTACTGCTCAGGACACTTGACTGGCCGGCATGTGTTTCACTCCGTTCCTATGTCTGTCCCTTCGGGGAAATGTCACGCGGTGACATCCGGAGTCCTGTTAGCCCAGTGCTACAGCCTGGATTCACTCGCTGATGACCGACATGCTCGATGTGATTCATGTATGCCTGTCTCCATAGGTCCGTGCCGCTTTGGGTTCACGACTAGCCATGTCGGCCCGGGTTCTCTGTCATATGGATGCTAGCGACACTATCATATACATGAGCCAAAAGGCGCAAACGGTCCCGGGCCATGGTAAGACGACACCCTTGGGGATACCGTGCGTGAGGCCGCAATGTGATATGAGGTGTTACCGGCTAGATCGATGTGATTTGGAATCGGGGTCCTGACAGCGTTGGCATCAGAGCCGGACTGCCTGTAGGTTCATTGAGCCAAACTAGTCGATGTCGAGTCTAGAAATGCTTTAGCTATATGTAGGGGAATTGATTGTGGGAGGGAACGTAAGGCTCTTTTACTCCTTTACCTTATGCCCTCTGATCTGAGTCATTCTCTTCTCATTCAACGTGGGTTAAGGACTAGGCTCTCTTCTTCTATCAGGTTCATGTGTTACTAATCTGTAGTAGCTTATAGGATTGTTGTTACAAGCCTTAGTACAGTTTCTACTACTTTTAGTATGTTGTCAGTTGAATCAGAACCTTGATATGATGTTGTTGAGTGGTATTGCAAACTGTTGTGGATGTCTCAAATCCTTTTCTGAGCATTTACAGCTGTTATGCTGTCCAATTTTCCCTAGAAATTCTAATGCCTTTGCATTGTGGTTGTGCTTTCAGATGGCCACTCATGCTCAAAACCAAGTGGTTCGCCTGACCCGGTGCCTCGATGTGCCCGGTAATACTGCTATGTTAGTCCGGGTAATGATCGAGACGGGTTACCGTTGGTATCCCGAATACACTGTCGAAGAGCAGTTTAGAGACTTCAACCAGAGCCAGTACCTCTGTACCGTTAGGATATATCCCTCTTATCCTAGAGCCACTAAGCCCCTTCACTGTTCCTATGGACTCAGGGTTACTATTGAGATGGCTGTGCAGGATGCTGCCTATTCCATGATGACCATCATGCGAGTCCGGACTGGCCTGCTTCGGAACACCGACTTCCGTTATATGCCATCTTCACTTCCGGGAGCGCAAGGGTATCTCTAGGCTATCTATGCTGACCCCACACATGAGGAGTCACTACTCCGCACTACTACCGAGATGCTCGAGGATAAGGACTGCGAAAATCAGGCCTTGCGTATGGAGCTTTTTAACTCTCGTGCTGATCACTGGGCCACTTTGACTCGGTTTGCACCGGCGGTACAGGCAGGATACATGGATCTGAGGGATCCGTACCCTGTACGATCTGGATTGCCAGATTGTATGGAGTGGCGCGATGTGGGAGGCATCACCCCTCCTCGTGGTCCCTGTCTGCCACCACCTGTGGGACCAAGGCCACATCCGAGTCCCTTTGGTCCGCAGGCTCCGCAAGACCGTCTGTTCCCAGATGATCATGTTCCACTTCCAGGTTTTGGTGGCGACTTCTATGAGGATTACTACAGAGCCGTCTGAGCTAGTAGTAGTTCCACGAGTATTGTAGTAGTTGTATTCTCCACAGTCCTGCGTGACCGTGGGATACGACTTGGTGTGTATCACGCTCCGGAGGTGTAGGAAAATAATGTATAGGAGCTTGGAATGCCTCCGATGAGATGTAATGTCTTTCACCGTAGTTGTACTCTAGCCTGGGCTTGTACTAAACTATGTACAGTGTGTATGACCAATGGTATATATATGGCAGTTTCTTTATTACCATGTCGTGCAATGAACATCTCTGCATTCCGTGTTATCCATTACATTCTGCACTTCCTTGCTAAGTTTGTGCCATCCTTATCTAAACTGTTGTCTTGTTTTCTCCTAGGATGGTCAACACCCGTAGCAACCCTGCAGCCCCAGAGCAGGGGGAAGCCAGTGCAGCTAGGGGTGAAAATCTGCCCCACCCGCCTTCTCTAGCTGAAGTGATGCTGGAGGCGGAAAGAAACAAGCGTGAGACTAACAGCTTGTTGGAGCGGATTGAGCAGAACACTGCACGCCATCAGCGAAATGACTTGGTGTCAATCAATGACTTTATCAAGCTGTACCCACCAAAGTTTAACCATTCCGTCGAGCCCCTCAACGTGGATGACTGGCTTCGCAGCATCACCCACAAGCTATGTTCTACCAACGTAGCCGAAGCTGATAAGGTTACTTATGCTGCCTATCACCTCGAAGGCCCTGCTAGCCTTTGGTGGTAAAACTTTGAAGCTATGCGCCCGGTCGGCCAAATCACTACTTGGGCTGAATTCAGTGAGGCTTTTCGTGAGCATCACATTCCGGAAGGTCTCATGGATCACAAGAGGGAAGAGTTCTGCAATTTCACCCAAGGAAGACTGACTGTGGATGCATATAGTCGTGAATTTGGGAATCTGGCACGATATGCTCCTGAAGAAGTATCTACCGACGCTAAGAAGCAGGCAAGGTTCCACAAGGGACTTAGCCCTGAGCTTCGCTGCGATCTTCGTCTGCACGAGTGCACCTCCTTTCAGAAGTTGGTCAATAAAGCCATCAGTGCTGAGTCAGGCCAGTCTGACTATGACGCTTCACACAAGCACTCACATGATTTTGGCTCTTCATCCGGCTCTGGAGCTCAGAAGCGCCGGGTGTGGATTCCAAGCACGGCACTGCCACCCAGGTTTATTCCGAGGCCATCCTTTGAGGCGTCTCGTCCCAACCAGCAGTTTGCACCGCCCAAGCCCTATGGTGGCCCCGCTACTACTGCTGCTCCACGTCCCAATGTTGTGACGTGTTTCAAGTGTGGAGAGCCGGGTCAATATAGCCGAGAGTGTCCCCAAAACAACAACCCCAATCAGTCTGGAAAGTCCGTTAGCCGTGGTAAGCCAGCGGGAAAGACATTCTACGCCAAGCCGGTCACCACTGCACGTGGCCATGTCAACTATGTTTCAGTCGAGGAGGCTCATGAGGATCCTAACGTCGTCCTTGGTACGCTCCTTGTTAACTGCCATCCGGCATCTGTTCTTTTTGATACTGGAGCATCTCATTCATTCATATCCGAGAACTATGCTCGATTGCATAACACGACATTCTGTGACATGCCCACTTCCATGGTAATTCAAACTCCGGGTTCCAAATGGCAAACTTCTAGAGTAAGCCATGGGAACGAAATTCTTGTCGATAGACTTGTCTTCCTTGCATCCTTAATAGCTCTCAAGTCCTTGGACATAAACATCATCTTGGGTATGGACTGGACGTCAGCTCATTATGCTAAGATTGATTGTGCCACTAGAACTGTTCAACTTACTCATCCATCGGGCAAGACAGTCAATGTCTTAACTCGAGTGGCCAAGCCCCAGCTTTACTCCCTAAATGCCAACCCCCTTCCAGACCTTCAGGATGTTCCGGTAGTCCAAGACTTTCTGGATGTCTTTCCAGAAGAACTGCCACGTGTTCCACCTGATAGGGATGTCGAGTTTGTGATAGACCTTGTTCCAGGAACCGTTCCAATTTCTAGAAGACCCTATAAGATGGCACCCTTAGAACTAGCCGAGCTTAAGAACCAACTCGATGAGTCCTTGAGAAAGGGTTTCATCCGTCCTAGTTCCTCTCCTTGGGCTTGCCCTGTCCTCTTCGTCAAAAAGAAGGATGGAACGGATCGGATGGTTGTAGATTATCGACCTGTCAACTTGGTCACCATCAAGAACAAGTATCTGCTTCCCAGGATCAACGATCTGTATGATCAGCTCGCTAGATCCTCAGTATTTTCCAAGATGGATTTGAGGTTGGGCTACCATCAAATCAAAATCAGAAACGGGTACATTCCCAAAACGGCCTTTGTTACTCGTTATGGCCAATACGAGTACACCGTTATGTCCTTCGGTCTAACCAATGCCCCAGCCACCTTCTCTCGATTAATGAACTCGGTCTTCATGGAGTATTTGGATAAATTCATCGTAGTATACCTCGATGACATACTCATCTACTCCAAGAATGAAGAGGAACATGCCGAACATCTAAGGCTGGTATTGACGAAACTTCGAGAGCATCGCTTTTATGCCAAATTCTCCAAGTGTGAATTTTGGTTGCCAGAAGTGACCTATCTAGGCCATGTAATCTCTGGTAAGGGTATTGCTGTCAATCCCGAGCGAGTTCAAGCCGACCTTGATTGGACTCCACCTGAGACGGTCAAGCAAGTTCGGAGCTTCCTTGGCTTAGCGAGCTATTGCCGCCGCTTCGTCGAGAATTTCTCCAAGGTTGCTAAACCTCTAACTGAACTCCTCAAGAAAGATAAAAAGTTCGAGTGGACTCCACAGTGCGATTTCAGCTTTCAGGAACTGAAAAGATGCCTGACATCTGCTCCCGTGCTGGTACCACCAGATTTCTCCAAGGACTTTATTATCTATTACGACGCTTCACGGCAAGGACTAGGTTGCATACTCATGCAAGATCGTCGGGTAATTGCTTATGCTTCACGGCAATTACACCCACATGAGGAAAACTATCCCACACATGATCTAGAGCTTGCAGCTGTAGTCCATGCACTCAAAACTTGGCGACATTACCTCCTCGGTAATCGTTGCAAGATCTTCACCGATCACCAAAGTTTGAAATATATCTTCACCCAACCGGATTTGAATCTTAGGCAAAGACGTTGGGTCGAGTTGATCTTGGATTAGGACTTAGGAATAACTTACACCCCGGGCAAAGCCAATGTCATGGCTGATGCACTAAGTCGTAAGTCCTATTGTAACAACCTGATGTTACAACAAAGTCAACCACTTCTCCATGAGGAATTTCGTAAGCTTAATATTCACATTGTTCCTCGAGGATTTCTATCCACCCTGGTGGCGAAACCTACCCTTATGGATCAAATCGTAGCTGCCCGGAAGCGTGATAAGGGCATATTCCGGATTAAGGAAAACATTGCTAGCGGAGTTGCTAAATGTTTTTCCATGGATGAGCGGTGTTGTCTTCTTCAAAAACCGCTTGGTGGTTCCCAAGAAACAACATCTATGCCAATTGATTCTTAAGGAAGCTCATGAATCCCCTCTCACCATTCATCTCGGTAGTACTAAAATGTATCATGACCTACGCTAGAGGTTTTGGTGGACTAGGATGAAGAGAGAAATTGCTCAATACATTTCTAGTTGCGATGTCTGTCATCGTGTTAAAGCAGAGCACCAACGACCCGCTGGAACCCTTCAACCTTTGGCTATTCCTGAGTGGAAATGGGATAAAATCAGTATGGATTTCATTACTGGGTTTCCCAGGACCAAGAGATGGAATAATGCCATCTTCATCGTGATCGACCGTCTTTCCAAAGTAGCCCATTTCCTACCTATTTCGTGAGAGTATCACCGCTAGCCAGCTTGCTGACTTATACATCTCCCGAATGGTGTCACTTCATGGTGTTCCATTGGAAATTAACTCAGACCGTGGGAGTCTCTTCACCTCTAGATTTTGGGAAAGTTTCCAAAATGCTATGGGAACTCGTCTCTCTTTTCGCACCGCCTTCCATCCTCAATCAAGTGGTCAAGTAGAGCGAGTCAATCAAATTCTGGAAGATATGCTCCGAGCTTCTGTCATCTCATTCGGAATGGGTTGGGAGAAATGTCTTCCATTCGCGGAGTTTGCCTATAACAATAGTTATCAAGCTAGCTTGGGAAAAGCTCCTTTCGAAGTTCTCTATGGACGAAAATGTCGAACGCCTCTTAACTGGTCAGAAACCGGGGAAAGACAACTCTTTGGCCCAGATATGATTCAGGAAGCAGAAGAGTAGGTTCTCGTTATTCGTGAGAAATTGAAAACAGCCCAATCTCGTCAAAAGAGCCAATATGATCGTACACATAAGCTCGTGACTTATGAAATCGGCGAGAAGGCTTACCTTCGGGTTACTCCGTTAAAGGGAACCCATCGTTTCGGTATCAAAGGCAAATTGGCTCCTCGTTACATTGGACCCTTTCGCATTCTTGCCAAACGAGGAGAAGTTGCCTACCAATTGGAACTACCTTCGCATCTTTCCAGAGTTCACGATGTCTTCCACGTTTCCCAACTCAGGCGTTGCTTCGCGGATCCTATCCATGGAGTGGACCACGAAACGCTTGATCTACAAGATAACCTCTCATATCGGGAATATCTCGTTCGTATCCTTGATCAAGCCGAGCGTACCACTCGATGCCATAATATCAAGTTTCTCAAGGTTCAATGGTCACACCATTCCGAGAAAGAGGCCACTTGGGAAAGGGAGGATCGTCTTCGACTAGAGTACCCCACCTTCTTCCCGGAGGATCCTAAATCTCAGGACGAGATTCTTTTGAGTAGGGGTGAGTTGTCACACCCTAGCTAGTTCAAGCATTAGAGTGTGCATCATGTTTAAATTTCTCTTAAATTTGAAATGGGGATGACAGAACCCCCAGCACCCCCCTGGAACAACTAGGGTTTACTAAAAACTTTTCCAATGAACCTGAAATGCCCTTCTAAACAGCCCACCTTTTTTGTTTTGGGTTAAAACCTTTGACAAAAATGGTGCATATTTTTCTAGGACATCTTAAGGTCATTGGATTAATTCTTATAGTATTTGCATTTGGGCATTTAAATGCTATAAAATATTTTAAATGCTCAAATAATCATAAACTAAAATGTTTGTTGTTGGATATATTCTAAGCAGTAGCCATGATTAATTTTATGATTTATGGAAATGCCCTGGCATTTTTAATAAAGCCCTGAAGTTACAGAAATAATAGAATAAATAAAAAACAGAAAAGGAGAGAGAGAACGGAGACTTACCTGGCGCAGCCCACCTAGCCCACTCGCTCGGCCCAGTCCACTGGCCCCTGCCAGTCGTCCTCCTCCTCTCGCGAGGAGGACGAGAAGCGCGTGGCCGGCGCCCACGGCCACACGCCGGCCACCTCCTGCTTCCGCCGATGCCCCGGACGCGCCTACGAGTGCCACGCACTCCCCCACGTCCCCCTCTCTTTCTCCCCACTCTCCCTGTGGCCTCTCCCCCTCTCTGGCTCTCTCCCCATTCCCTGTCGAGCGCAGCCGTCGCCACCGACAAGCTCCACCGCAGCCACCGCCGTCCACTCGTTGCCTAGCCGTGCCAAGAAGCTCCGCCGTCGTCCATTGCTTCGCCTCGACCCATCCCCGAGTGCTCGCTCGCCCCGGAGATGCTGCACCGAGCTCGTCTTCAACCTCAGTCGCCGGAGATCCCCCTCGCCGCCCCGCTCGCTCCAGCTCTTCCCCGAGCTCGCCATACGCTCCCCTACAACTGCAGTGAGCTACTGACCTTCTCCCCCCTCTCCGTGCTAGCTCTCGTGCACCGTACGCGCCGCCTCGAGTTCGCCCAAATGCGCCGCCGTGGAGCTCGTCGTCGACGAGGCTCCGGCCATGCCACGGCCACGCCACCTAGTCCACTAGCCTCACCGCGTCTCCAGGAGTCTAACGCACCTTACCACGCACCTCACCGTGCCCTACAGCCTCGGTTCCGAGCTCACCTGAGCTCCGGCCGCCGCCAAGGTCGACGCCGGCAACGTCTCCGGCCACCCCAACTCCACCTACTGCCACCACTCGACGCGGCTCACTCCCCACAACACGTAGATGGTCTCCGCCGTCCTTTTGGTCGCCGGAGTGCAAAACCCGAGCCCTCCGCCGCGTCTGGCCTCGCCGGCGGCTAAACGCCGGCGAGTTTGACCACTTTTGACCGTGGACTGACGCGTGGGCCCAGGTTGACTCCCCCTGAGTCTATGACAGGTGGGGTCGGCCTGCTAATTAGTTTAGGATTAGTTTTAACTCAATTTAATTAGTTTAGTCACTGACATGTGGGCCCAGGCCCCACTGACAGTTAATTAGCACTAACTTAATTCTGTTAATTAAATGAGACACTGACGGACAGGGCCCACCAGTCAGGTTTGACCTGGCCGACCCAGTTGACCCGCTGACGTCACACCTATGTCATGCTGACACATTAATTCAATTTCTAGATTTATTCTTATATAGGAAATTTCAGAAAATAGCCAAAACTTCTAAAAATCGTAGAAAATCAACCATAGCTCCAAATCAAACAATTTATATGTGAAAAATGATCAGAAAAATTCAATCTATACAACTGTAATGGTTTCATGTATGAAAAAACAAGTTAACCTTGCTGTTTAAGCAAAATAAGATGATGCACTAATAAGGCTATGTTAAATGAACTAACATTTGAATCTTTGATTCAAATGATTTCATTCCCTTCTATTTTAGCTTGCATTAGGCCAAGACACATTCATTTTGCCATGTCATAGCATGCATCACATTGTTGCTTATTGTCATGTGTTGATTATGTTTGGTGTGACTTTTGTGGTAGGTTCTGCCTCCGAGGAAAACCCCGAGTATCCGTCTGAAGGGCAGTACCCTACTACCACTACATCAGGCAAGCAACCCATTGATCATTCCGATACAAACCCATGTTCTCGCTTCTGCTCTTGTTTACTGCATTAAGACAACGCGATTCAAACTGCTGTGTGCTACAGTAGTTGAACCCTTATCCTCTTCATGACCTGTCATTGCCACAGTAACTAGATGAAACCCACTAGCATGTTTAGGAGTTGATTGAGCCATGTATGTGTTTCCTACCTTGCTATGCTTAGAGTTGTGTCAGGTCTGGTTCATCTGGGTGATGGGCTAGAGTGAAATGATTATGTCGGTAATGTGAGGGATGTGTTGAACATGTTTTGGTAAAGGTATCGATGAGAGGCCATGTAGGAGTACATGGTGGGTTGTTTCATTGAGGCCGTCCATAAGAACTGAGATATGTATGCGTGATTTAAGATTCAGCTACTACCACACATTGGGCCCTGAAATATGATCCCGCTCGACTTACTGACCCCTCTCGCCCTCTGTCCAGGGGTTGCAACTAGTTTCTGATGTTTGTAGGTTATGTGTTGGTGGCCGTGCGTAGCGCTGACCCTAGGGGTGGGATATGATGCGGTAGATACACCATGGCACGGTGTACCGAGTCACCCATTTGGTGTCTCGGGAACCCTGCACACATTGTTTGGGGCTGTTGAGGACACCCCTACCGGATTTCCTTGCGGATGGAACCTGAATAGGCGATAAACCTGGACTAGAGACTTGTGAGGTTAGTCAGGTCGTGGTCTACACCCACGCCGGCTTTCGCTTGAAGTCTGCCGAGCACATGTCGTGTGCAGACGCTAAGTGGTGGAAACATATGTGACGAAGTACATCCCTGCAGGGTATAAAACTATTCGAATAGCCGTGTCCGCGGTAAAGGACTACTTGGTTGCCTATACAGTTCATAGACAAGTTAATGGATACTACTAGAAGACCCAAGATAAGTGTGAGTACCGAGGATGGCCCTCTCGTAGGATGACGAGGGAGGATCCCCGGTGGAGTATTGTGTTGGTGAGTAGTGGACTCGTGTGCGAAAACTATTTTTACTAGTGAAGTTCCGTAGGATAGCTTAGCCAGGAGTCAAAGCTGGCTTGCTGCAATAACCCCACCACCTTCTTGAGAATGAGCATGTATAGTAGGATCTGATATAAGACTTGCTGAGTACCCTTGTACTCATGTTTGCTTAATTACTGTTTTCAGACGACAACAACGCCCCCTCCGATGGGTTTTATGTAGACCTTGATGTCGACGAGTGACTAGCCACCCAGGTGGTGATCCTGGCCATGGAGGGCCCTATGTAGATAGACAAGCTTCGAGGAGCCTTCTTGCTTTCTAGTGTCTGTACTCAGACTATTTGCTTCCGCATGTGCTTGTATGCCTGTATGACTTGAGTGTCGGGTCATGTGACCCCTATCTGTATGAACATGTTATGTATGGCTCTCTGGAGCCTTTAAATAAAGTACTTGAGTTGTAGAGTTTTGTTGTGATGCCATGTTGTATGTACTCATATCGGGCATATTGTGTGCATGATTGAAATGCTTGGTATGAGTGGGATTCGACAATCTAGTTGTTTATCCTTGGCAGCCTTTCTTATGGGGAAATGTAGTCTAGTGTTCCTCGAGCCATAGTAGTCCGCTACAGCCCGGTTCACCGGAGTCCTGCTAGCCCAGCACTACTGCTCAGGACACTTGACTGGCCGGCATGTGTTTCACTTCGTTCCTATGTCTGTCCCTTTGGGGAAATGTCATGCGGTGACATCCGGAGTCCTGTTAGCCCAGTGCTACAGCCCGGATTCACTCGCTGATGACCGACATGCTCGATGTGATTCATGTATGCCTGTCTCCATAGGTCCGCGCCGCTTTGGGTTCACGACTAGCCATGTCGGCCCGGGTTCTCTATCATATGGATGCTAGCAACACTATCATATACGTGAGCCAAAAGGCGCAAACGGTCCCGGGCCATGGTAAGGCGACACCCGTGAGGATACCGTGCGTGAGGCCGCAATGTGATATGAGGTGTTACCGGCTAGATCAATGTGATTTGGAATCGGGGTCCTGACAATGTTTCTAGTGGCAAGGTGCACTTACATCCCCATGCTACAGATGTTATATCCATGGAGGCAAGAGCAATGTGTGACGGCTTAAACTTCACAAATCAATTAGGGTTTTCTTGAGTTGAAGCTGAATCCGACTCACTTACTATCATTGAGTTTTGCACTGGACGGACAAGATGGTGGGATGCTTCTTCTGCAATCTTTGCGGAGTGCGTCAACGTAGCTATTTTAGAGGGTGCTTGGATACGTTTTAGTCCCATGACTAAAAGTAGTGGGACTAAAACTTGCTAGCCTCACCCATGCTTGGATCCAAATACTAAAGAGACTAAAATCAAGTTAATGAGCATTTATTATGCTCCCTCTCCCCTAATCCTACCTGTCCCTCCCGCCAACTCCTCCCCCATGGTAGTTTGGCTCCCGCCAACTCCTCCCCCACGGTAGTTTGGCTCCCGCCAACTCCTCTCTCGCCCCTACTGCTATCTCCCACCCCTATTGCTCTCAAGAAAAAATTGCCCATACAGTCCATACAAGGAAATAAAATTTGTCCATACACAGGAAAATAAAAATTGTCCATACAAGTAAAGTAAAATTGTCCATACATAAGGAAATTAGTATTGTCCATACACAGGAAAATAAACAACATGACACTGATCTCAATGGCCCTAGAACAAACCATCAGCAATTCTATCTCTTAACTGATTCATGTCGAGCAAATCTTGCTCCATTTCTAGATCCCTCCTGTTACGATGCCTCCTCCTTGTTTCCTCAAGGAGACGTTGATAATTCTCATCTCTATCACACTTGTCGAATTCCTTATCCGCCAACTGACTTTCGCGGATAAAATTGTGCAAGGCCATACATGCAACAATAATTTTTGTTTGCTTGTGTAGAGTATAACTTTGTATTTTAGAAAGGATCCTCCACTTATTTTTCAAGACTCGAAAAGAACGCTCAATGACATTGCGTAGTCTAGAATGAGTGTAGTTGAAGTGCTCTTTTTTACCTCTCGGCATGGTGCCTTGATGGAACTCTTGGAAATGGTACTTCTGTCCCCTATATGGTGCAAGATAATCTGCCTTGTTGGGGTAGCCCGACTCAACAAGATAAAAAAATTCCTATTGATGGCAATGCATTTCAGTCAAAGTCAATGTCAATGTATACACAATTCAATAATGTACTGAATGTGAAGTATGGTACCTGGAGGTGGATGAGGAAACTTGTGACTAAACCGACTAAGGGCATCCTTGAAGGGCCTCATATCATGAACCGATCCAGGCTACCCGACAAGAACGAAAGTGAATCTCATGTCGAAATCACATACAGCCATAACATTCTGACTACCGTAGCCATGTCTGTTTACGTACTGCGGAATCTTGGTAGGTGGCACCAAAACTTGCACATGAGTCCCATCTATTGACCCAATGCGGCCATTGAACCATGGATGCCACTGAGCATTTCTTAACCTTTCATGCACAACTCTGAATTCAGGATCTCGTGGCTTAATTATGTTAGCCGAAAGCTTAACCACACAATGCAATACTTTGTCAAACTTCCTAACAACTATCTCCATGGACCTTACAAAATGATTCTCACTCTGCCTAATGGACTGGTCATCTCCCACCATCCATAAAAACACAGCTAGAGCCTCAACTGATGACATCTTCTTAGTAGACTTCAGCCCATAAGAATCCACTAGCAAATTATGTATTTTATGAAACACAGGTGGATACATCCTAAACATTTTATAGCAGTTTGTT
This sequence comes from Triticum dicoccoides, assembly GCF_002162155.2. Classification (NCBI taxonomy): domain Eukaryota; kingdom Viridiplantae; phylum Streptophyta; class Magnoliopsida; order Poales; family Poaceae; genus Triticum; species Triticum dicoccoides. The sequence goes on from NC_041384.1 coordinate 670,616,971, forward strand.
CTGTGTCCCAGAGTTCTTAGTACCCATTCATAGCCGGACTCTTTAGCTTTTAAAATCCTCCTTTCCCCCTTATCCATGAAACGCTCAATGTAATATGAACCAAACATTTGGACGATCATACCTATATTGTTGAGCCTTTTCCGCCTCAACTGGAGTAGTGCTAGCACTCTATTTCTCCTTACATCTTCCTCTTCCTCATCACTAGAGTCCTCATCAATACTCTCCTCTTCACTGGACTCATCAATACTATCACCATCACTAGAGTCATCCTGCAACATATGAATTATGTTCAACACATAGTAATTAGGCGCACATAGAAATCAAAACATAAAGGGTCCACATAGCAATTCAAAACATAAAGGGTCCACATAGCAATTCAACACATAAAGGGTCCACATTAGCCTAACTCATCATAGGAAACATGACACAATAGGAGACACTGGATACATGACAACCTAGATAAGACTCATCTTCGGCATACATCTTCTTTGCTTTGCACCATCTCTTCAACCATATGAGCCTAGCTTGAGGGGTCTTCATGTTCTGGAAGACAAGCCTGTTGTGTTTGTCCTTGAATAAGTCACAGGCTACAAAGTACTCAATCGACTCCTCTGCTGCCCCACACTCAATGGCAAGTTGCTGACATGTAGCTACTTCTACCTTACGCTCCTCACTTCTCTTTGCCTTTTCTTTGCCTTGGTCGACAATTGCCTGTAATATAGTGTTTGATGTCTCAGCTTCCTTGTCCATTCTGGTGGTGATCTCCTTCAAAGTCCTCAAAAATGGACCCTTAGTTTTTCCATTCTCCATGTTCATTTTGATTTTCTTTAAAGGACTACTTGTTGTACTCCTAAAATTAACTGAGCTGGTACCCCTCTTGCGGGTATTGGTACTCATTGGACTACCATCCTCATCATCATCGTCGTCGTTTGCCTCTGTATCATCTGCTGGACCAGGTACGTAAGCAGAAGTACCATCCACAGCTACCTCATGAAATATCTCATGCAACAGTCCAATGTACTCAGGGTTACCCTTTCTAAATTTCTTGATATTTGGTCTACTCTGCAAAATAGTATTTGTACAACATTAGCATATGTCTCCATTGCTTATGTACTTGTCATTGAAAAAGCTTTAGTTGTCGTACCTTTATCTCCCTCTTGCACCAAGTTGTAGTTGTCGTAACTTCTCCATGTTTGCCGCGACCGCATCCAGTTTGTTTCTGCAACCATACCCAATCATTGTACACACCCTTCAGGTTCTGGATTTTGTTCTTCACTTCCCTCTCTAGATGCCACAATTTTGTCTTCTGATAATATTTCTCCTTAATATTTTTGTAACCCTGACTGGTCCAAACTTTAGCAGTAAAATTGCCATCCTCTATCTCCTCACAAGCTAACTCACACAAAATGTACGTATTTTCGTCGGTCCAATTAGCCTTGCTTTTTGGCCTCTAAAAGAAATATGCACAAGTAAATAGCCTAAATCTCTTTGTTTCAAAGAAATGGTGTGAGCAGAATTTCAAAGAAAATTGTATACCTTCCTATGTTGGTTCAACATGTTCTCATCTTCATCTTCGTCTTCTTCGATGCCGTCATCATCATCCACCAGAATCGGCGCTACCTGCGGTTGCCTGCCGGTGCCCGCGCCATTTGAACCCCCACGACGTGCAGCAACTCGCATGGCAGCAGCATCACCTCCCCCCGGCACCACGACAGCCTTTGTCAGTGTCAAAACCGGCGGATCTCGGGTAGGGGGTCCCAAATTGTGCGTCTAAGGTCGATGGTTGCAGGAGACGGGGGACACGATGTTTACCCAGGTTTGGGTCCTCTCTATGGAGGTAATACCCTACTTCCTGCTTGATTGATCTTGATGAATATGAGTGTTACAAGAGTTGATCTACCACGAGATCGTAATGGCTAAACCCTAGAGGCCTAGCTTGTATGACTATGGTAATGAATGTCCTATTCGGACTATGCCCTCCGGTTTATATAGACACATGAGGGATCTCGGGTTACATAGAGTTGGTTACATAGGAAGGAATCTTTATAGTTGATCGCCAAGCTTGTCTTCCACGCCAAGAAGAGTCCAATCTGGACACGGGTAGAGTCTTTAGCCTTCATGTCTTCACAGCCCATCAGTCCGGCCCATGGATAACAGGTCGGACACCCGAGGACCCCTTAGTCCAGGACTCCCTCAGTAGCCCCTGAACCTGGCTTCAATGACGAGGAGTCCGGCACGCAGATTGTCTTCGGCATTGCAAGGCGGGTTCCCTTTTCCCGAACTCCAAGATAGTCTTCAGATGTGATAATTGTATCCGGACCTGTATACACAATTGTAGAGGATATATAATATTTCACGAGTCCAATCCGCTGACATCGTTTTGGCAACATGACATCACGCCTGCTCGGCCATTATTTTTGAACCATTAGCTACCCCGTAGTCCCACGTCTCGAGACATGGTTTTACTGGCATGTCTTATCCCAGCGGAGATCGTGTCTCTCCCCTTTTTTAAGGGATCCTTATCAACCTAGACGTGGGTAACCCAACCGTCACTTGGGTACAACTCCTAGGGCATAGGCAAGTTTTTAGGCCTAGGAGGAGACGTTCGATATTCGCGGCCTTTATATAGGGGTACAGACCCGTCTTTTTCTTTCACGTTCGCTTCTTCCTCAACCCCTGCTACCCCGAGTTCCAACACCCGGGTTCCAATCGCCACAAGCCCCCAATCATGTCCGGATCCAGCCGTCAAGGCTGGTGGGTGGCTTCTTCTGTCACGGAGGGAGATATTGCAAAGCTTTGGGCGGCGAGGTATCTGACCGCGGAAATCCTTCATCGGCTTCCTGCCGAGGGGTAGGTTATTCCCACCCCTAGATCCGGCGAGAGGGTCATGTTCGTGTCCCACTTCCTCTGCGGGTTAGGTTTTGCGCTTAACCCCTTTGTCTGAGGACTCATGTTCTATTATGGGCTAGACTTTCACGATCTAGCCCCGGACTCTATTCTTCTTATCTTGGCGTTTATCGTCACGTGCAAAGCCTTCCTCCGAACTCCTCCGCACTTCGGCTTATGGCTCCAGACCTTCAATGTGAAGCCGCAAGTGATAGAGGGGAAGCAGGCAGAGTGTGGTGGTGCCATAGTGAGTGAGCTTGCTAGTGCTATTTGGTTGAAAGGATCTTTTGCCAAATCTTCCGACTTATGGTAGCAGGGGTGGTTCTATATCACTGAGCCCCGTGGCTCCAAGTGGGCAGCAGCGCCCAAATTTCGATCCAGCCCCCCGATTCAGCTGGCATCGTGGATTAACAAGGGGTTGGACTGGGGATCAACAGACGAGATGCAGACTTTGCAAAGTCGCATCCGAACCCTTATTGAGAGGGACATCAATGTCGTCAATGTTGCTCAAGTAATGCTGGTCCGTCGGACCCTGCCGTGTCAGCGACGGCCTCTCCGCATGTGGGAGTTCAATCCAGAAGGGTCGCAGACTCTTCAGCACTTCTTCGGCACTACGCATGAAGGAATGTGGAAACTATTTCTTGGGAAGCGAAAGCAATGGCCGGACATCACCGAAGATATCGACCTCGACTGCAACCATCTGGACACCCCGGTAAGTACCCATTCGTCGAATACCTTATATTCGGATACACAGTGGCAAGACACTGACCGAACCATCCTTTTTCACGGCTGGATAAAGAAAGTGGAATGGATTAGGTGTCTGGCTCCCCTTCCCGAAGACTCAGCCAGTCCTATGTTAACAAGGATGCTGGCCTCAGCGCCATACCACGCGCCGGCAAGGGAGAGTAAAGAGGAGAGTGAGAAGACCCAAGATGACCTTGGTTCTGGAGGTAAGTCGTACACTGAGTCTGAAGAAATCGATCTTTCTTCGCCTGAAGACAAAGGCGGGAGCGGACACAGTATCCCTTCCCCGAGCAAGGGGAAAAGGGCCGCCTCCGAAGATTGGGAGGGGCGGTCTCCCAAGAGGGGAAATATGCCACCGTCGAGCGGCTTGGGTTTGGAAAGCGACGCCGTTGAACAGCTCCAACAAGGGGACAAGCCCTCGGCCAAACCGTAAGTGAATCCGGAGTATTTTGATAGCGCCCCGCTCCGTTGTTGTTGTTGTAACGCGTTCGTGCACCTTTACAGGTTGGCACAAAGTTTTTCTGGGCAATCCCCTTCTTCGGGAAGTCTCCTCCCAGAGATGATGGAGAGCGAGACGCCTCCCCCGACCTCATTGCCCAATAAGCACTACTAGGAAAATGGTTTTTAACGACGGCATATGTGGTCGTCACAAATCAGATTGTGGTCGTTAATGATCATTAACGACCGCAATATGCTGGTCGTAACAGGCTCTACCATTGAAAGTATAACGACCACATCTTGTGGTTGTTATTTTAACGACCACATATTGTGGTCGTTATACTTTTAACGATAGGATAGTGTGTCATCGTCAATCCCAAGGAAATAACAACCACACTTAGTATTAACGATCACTTTTAACATCAGTAATAGTGTTCTCATGGTTACTAAAGTATCATTAATAACCACTTTATAGTATAACAGACAATCTTTTCATCATTATGATATCCTTCATAATCACTTATATTTAGTATAACTTCTGTTCAACAATCACTTTATGAATCATCCAACTTTGAGTATTAACATCCACATTAATATAGAAACAAAAGAATATTAATTGAAAGGATCTTAACCTCTTTATTAATAGAAATTGGATAAATTAACACAATTCCGACATACGTTTCTCAAATTAAAAGAATGGTAAAAAATTGTGGCAAAATAACTCCTTATATGACCAATATACTTGCTCATATCTAGAAAATGAGACAACTAGAAAAGATAATATTTATTAATCTTCAATCAAGGGACACCATCATTGCTTGAATGGATATCATTCTTTGTTGGCAATCACAATGCCTCCTAATTCTTCTAAATATCATGATCGACCATCAGTCCTACAAAAAGTTGAGTAATTTATCAATGTCAGTCCATGTAAATAAATTGGCACAAAGTATGACATAAAATAAATGTACGAGAACGACTTACTTGATCATACTTGCTTTTATCATAACTATCACTTAGAGATGTACTCCCTCTATAAACTAATATAAGAGCGTTTAGATCACTACTTTAGTATTCTAAACACTCTTATATTAGTTTACGGAGGAAGTACTGAACAAAGCCGCTTAATTTTTAACAAAGCTGCTTAGAGATGTATTGAACTTTTCTTCGAGTACTATTTTCGTTTGATCAGAAGTTTGAAGTTTAGAAACCAATTCAGCCTTAATTAATGCTGGTCCCACGGACCATGTTCTTTTCACCCGTTTGAGATGATGCGCAATCAAAATACATGTGTGTAGAAACCAATTCTATTGACTTGCGTGTAGCCTTTTATGTTTCCCATGACTGCACTGTCCCTGCTCTGTCCATGGAGATCCAAATTACCATACTAAAGAAATAGGAGAAGTACTATTCATAAAAAAAGATAAAAAATACTACGATGTTGCTTTTGAAGATCTTACCTCCGCATCTCACATTAACTTCTATCAGCGACTGCATATGAGGGAATCTTTCAGGTTCACAAAACGTACATCTTAGTCATCAAAAATGCAAACATCTAATAAAAAATCAGGTTGATAACACATAAATATCACTGTGCAACAAGCTCTTGCAACCCCGTGATAGCTTCCTAGAAATTTTGTATGCTATAGTAATAATAAAATGGTTAGGTGATCAATCAAGCAATGAATAATGTAATAGGCCATGAAGACCATGTTTAAATAATGTATACCCTGGCTTCAGTTAAAAAACATCCTGGCTTGTAATCCATTGTGATTGAAAAATAATACAAGAGAATAGGCATGTTCGCACGTCATATGACTTAGGCTATAGAAATTTCGGTGCCTTCTACTAGCATAGATGCGATCAGCTAGCTCTGCACGTATGCGTCTAGTCGGAGCTCATCTTCATGTGTATCTCTCACCATAACTTCGTAGGTGTGTACCTCGCCGAAAATTACTTGGCGAGTAGCATCAGAGTATCTGGTCTGCACCAATTTATAGTACGTGTGTGCGGCTTTCTCCATAAGTTCGTGCAGATGACCTCCACAGGACCAACATGACTGTCGGTCATGACTGGAAGAGAGCAACATCTAACATATAAAGGCTCCTACACTACCCGCCATTCTAGCGCCCCCGCGTGCGCGATGCTCGTTCGGCCGCTGGATTCCTTCCCTGTAGCTCCCTTTTGGCTGCTGGCGTGTGGTGGGCCGTCGGTTTTTTTTTCACGTCCATGGCTGTTTGAAGAGCGAATGACAAGTGGGGCTCGTTATGTGTGGGTCAAAAGAATGACGTGCCTTTCCTTCAATTCTGCGTAACAAAAGCAAGAAACCCTAGACGGACGAGGGGTAAAAGGAAAAAGTAAAGCAGCCGCCTTATCTCCTCGCTCGCTCCCTCCTCTCTCCCACGCCGCCCCGTCCCTCTCCCTGCTCGTCCCCTCATCTCCTCTTTCCTCGATGCCGGATCCCCTGCTTGCCTCTCCGACCTAGGCCAGAGCCTCGCCGGCAGCTCCCCCAAGTCGGCGCCCGCTAGCTGCTGGTGTGGAGCCGAGCTTCTCTGACGGCGACGGCGACGGCGACAAGCTTGTCCAGGTCGTCATGGCCGGCGACGACGAACGGGAGGGCGGAGGTGTTTCCATGGCCACCTTTGCCGAGAGCTCGCACATCTTCAACCCTCAGCCATGTATGTGCCTTCTTCTTTGCATTTCCTTGTTCTAATTCTTGGCAGTAATCCTAATTGATTTGATGTTTAGGTTAGTTTTGGGGTGGCTATTTTTTGGATCCGCTGCTGCCGTGCGCCGTGCGTCTGGATCAGGCGCAGGTCGCCGCCATAGGAGAGCAGGGTGGCGTGGTCTTTGTGGTGGGCATGGAGCAAGGGAGGATGAGGCGCTGGTATGAGGAAAGGAGCACGAAGGTCGGAGTTCCAGGCGGTGCTGGCCGTCGTCACATGTCCCCAGTCTAGGTTGTCCATCTGCGTCCGAGTCATCTTCCTCCCCAGTTTTTACTTCTTGATTTATTGTTTTTCTGAACATATGTGTGCAGATCTAAGAAAAAAGAGAAGGGGATGAATCTGGAGGAAGAGCTTGGTGAAGAACAAGGTGATCTCTCTCTCTCCATCTCTTTGAATTTAAGTCCACTTTCATCTTTTTCATTGCTTCTATTTCTCGTGGGATATTCAGGAGTTGAGAACACATATTTTGTAGGTGTTCGTAATGGCAACGGTGGTAATCAACGATGAGAAAAAAGGACCGAGATTGTATTTGTACTAGGTATGTTCCTCATCTCTCTCAGTCCTTGTTCCAATCCCCACCTTGATGTAACTGTTTCTTCACAACTATTGGATGTGTCTTAGGAGATGAATGCCATGGATTGTTTAGATTCTTGTTGAGCTAACCACTACTTAAACTATTTGTCCCCTTGTTAAAGCTAATCATAGTAATAGTTGGTGATCGTCTGGCTGCTGTGTATAGTGGCAACCAAATTCATGATGATGAACTGAATCAAACCCGTAGTAAAGTTAGTGTTAAATCACACATGTGTATAGTCAAGTTCAGTACACTCAAGCAGTTTTGTCAGATTGTAGATTCAGTATGACAAGAAAATTACTTGAAAGAAATGGGTACAGCCACTGTGATAAATATCAGTAGTATGCATTGTATATGTATGCTCAGTCATGTTCAACTCTGAGTATTTTTCCCCTATGTGTTACAGCAGTTGATGCCTTAATTTAGTTCATGGCATTATGGCGGGACGCATGTGGTAAATGGTTACAATGGTGGCTCATGGAGTTAAAATTTTGTGTTCTGTACAGATTTGAGATGATAGAAATTCAAAATAGGTAACCAATAAGCCATGTTTTTGTTTGGTGTTGCAGTTGTCATGTGTCACAAGTTATATATGTGTGTTCATAATTATAATTGCACTTTGTCTCTCTCTTTGCAAGTGTGATATATGCATGTTCATAATTATATTTTAGTCCTAATTTTCAGATCATGACCACAGCTTGCGGAGTTTCAAAATCTAATATCTCTAATTTCCGCATCAAGCTAAGTGGTCCCGTTGTTTAGCATGTAGGCACTTTCTATTTGTTGCTTCAATGTAATGTTTAAGGTTGTTGCTTTAACAATGTTTGATCTAGATTATCAGTAAAACACACTCACAATTAGGTGTTCTTCCTTGGTTAGCTGCTTGCATTTCTTATGTTTGATTGGTTCAAGCCAGTATGACTCTTTTTCTTTGCCTTTCACAGGGGTCCTTTGCTACTGTTGGTTGTGTCCTTGCTTCTTGGAGAGGAGGGAGGGCAAATGACTTTGATGCCAGAAATAGGGGAGGTAATGAAAATACTATGCTCTATTATGCTACAGCTGCTTAGCCATTGGATCTGGTCTCCTTGAGCAAATGTTTATTCGTTTACTCATTTATGCTCTTCTTGGTGTATGTGAAGTGATACAATTGTATTCCATTGGTTTCAACTTACTTTTCCTGAACTAATTCTGTAATGAGTACACATTGGCCTCTCCAAAGGCCCTTCATAATCATATTCAAGTTATACCACTGGATAAATACTGATAAGATAACCTGATCCTAATGAGTTGGCTACAAATTCTAAATATTATTAGTTTGAGATAGAACCTAAGCAACAAAAATTGTTTGCTTTGGCTGAAGATATACGGTTTTCTTTCTCAAAGGGTATGCATGAGAGTTTGATAAGATTTGATTGCTTAGGTTTTGTTTCAATCCCATTCACTGGTCTGATGTTGTTTTTAGGATTTTGATAGTACCGAATTTCCTTTCTTTAGGAACATAAGGTCAAGTATCCATGTTGTTTGGTACCTTATAGAAGATGCATTACACAATGGTCTCGGCAACTGCAGCGAGATTTCACAGTCACGATTTTTCCATATTGGTATGGATTCTAAAACCTTATAGGAAAATTCCATCTTTCACAAAATGAAACTATGCCTACAGAGCTGCTGAGGGATGCCCTGTAGTGGACTAGCTGAGACTATCGAGCATCAGGTTGCAAATCTCCAGAGGTATTATATCCCTTCTTTCACTCTTGCGATCTATGTGTGACTGTATCTGCAAGCTTAGATTCAATGATTGGTTGTTGTCGCATTTGCATGGTGTCCGTCTGATTCAGAGGTTGTGATATAGTTTGTCAACCAATGGGATGGTATAGATTTGACCTTCTCGTTATGGTGTTCATTTCCATGTGCAGAAATAGATTGAATCATGCTTTGTTATAGATTCCGTAGGTCTGGTCTGTACCAAGAAATACCTGCAAATTTTAATGTTGCTATGTGCATATAAGCTTCAGTCATTTGCTGGGACATTTATTTTTTGGGACATTTATTTTGATGCTTCCTATACTACACTCTTGATTCTTTCTGTTCATGTCCTCGATATTTTATTCCCTATTGTTTCTTTCCGACAGGTACAAGGGGCTCATTGGTAGCCTGGCCTGCTTTTGGTATATCAATGAGGACATCCCTGACGTAAATTCGTTTCGTGACAGGTAATTCCACACATCACTATTTAGTGTGCCTGCTACTGTTTGCTTGGCTTGTTAATCGTCTTCATGCCTTCTGCGAAAATATTTCTTACTTTTGTAGTGGGTGATTGAGAAAGGAGCCCAAGCAGAAGGCAGAACACAGATGGAGCAGTTGACTTGTTCTTGTTCATTTCCCTTTCCGCAACGAATAGAATCCAATTAATTAATTTGGGTGTATGCTGATTGAGATAGTTAATCAATTGGGTATGTAGACCATGGTGTTGGTAGGTAAGTCTAAACTCCTCTGCATTTGCCTTTTTTCTACCTGATGAATATTCAGACTACTGATGTTGCATACGGAGGCTTACAGCATGGGGTGGCCACATCCAGCGAGGGTGGCGTTCTGTGGATTTGGCGCCCCCCATCCCAGCAGCACGTGGGAGCCGGTGTCTTCCGGAAGAGCTGGGTCTCCTTGCCGGCGACCTCACCATCTTGCCAGCGACTTCACCTTCACCAGCCCATCTACAGGTATGGTAGCTCCTCCACCCCCTCTCTTCTTTGATAGTGATTACTTTGTTGTTGTTGCAGAAATAACCAAAACATGTTTGAGATTTCAATAAAAAGGATTTTATTTTACTGGCCAGTTCTAGAGAGAGAGAGAGAGAGAGAGAGAAAGAGATGTATGAGAAACCAAGAAAAAGAGGAGGACATGTACATTTTTCTTGAGTCCTCACTGTAACTATTACATTTTCATATATTTCATCCCTTTCCGTGTGTGCATAATTGACCAGCCAACATGGTGACCTATCCCCAACTGAATTAACTTTACCCTCATATCAAACAAAAATGACTTCAATTGCAACTGAACTTATTCATATAATTGTAATCACTAATTGGTAATTCTCATTAACCTCTAATTAAGTATTCAAAATATCACATTACCATTGATACCATGTTTTGTATTTTCTTCTTCTATTATGAACTGCACAAGGAACACTCCACAACTGAACTTACTTAAGCAGGCTCATAGATGATATCTTGTCTGCACAGTGGATTACCTAGAATACTGGACTTTCCATCAGCTTATTCATGACTGCACTTACTTTTTGTCAGCCTATGTGCTCAAAATAATGAGAGGATGAATGGTTTAGTTGGACACTGACCTGCTTCTTCCTGGTGATATCCATTGTAATTTTTGTTGGCGATATAATGTGCTTGACAAGCTGCCGAGATAATTCATATGCCTCTCAGTCATGTTTCTTATATTTTGTATACTTTCATTTACTAACTCAATCTAACTCACACAGTATAACTTTATTGTAGTTGCTTGAGATGAAGCATTGAGATGGTGAAACATTAACTATTGCTGATTCTAAACTTGGAAATGCTATAAAAGAGAAGTTGGTCAGTTAGGTTCCTTAGTTGCGCTGTTCCTGTAGAATTACCAGTTCCGCTTACAGGTTTTATGTGCTTTTGCAGAAAATTGGCTGCGTTCACAATAGTGATGTGATGGAGCTAATGAGAGGGCTCATAAATCAGGTTAGTGAGCTTATATCTTGGTTGGGCACACAGGACCTTGGTCCGAGGAGCTTGGGACTTTCCCACAACTTGTCTAGATACAAGCTGAAATTCAGTCCTAAAAAGGTGAGTCAATACTGTGATTAGTTCACTTGGCTGAACCATGTTAGTACAGAGCTAAATATCCATAGAAAACATGCAAAGTTTTTGATAGATCTTATTCAGATGTTGTAAACGACGTCAACTAGATGCTTTTTGTCGATATTGCATTATTACCAAATAAAACAAATAAAATAATGTGGCTTTGTGGTTTGAGACTGATACTGATACTTCATATTAGTTGCTAAAAATATGTGCTTCAGTATTTGACTACTTGTGCGAGGGTGCACATGTAAGCCGTGATGGGTTTCTAGAGTAGGTTATGTCTCCATTATGAAATTTTCCATACCATGCAATAACCTGCTAAAAATGGATATTCTCAAATAGTACTAAGAAAATAGTATAGTTTCTATTTATTTTAATATGAGCGCCTCTATTTAGAGGATTCTATGTCTAATTATTCAAAGTTCTAATATATGAAGATATATGCTCATCTTTATTTTTTTGATGCATTTCTCATTGAGAAACTGGAATATGAAACTATTATTATCTATCAGGTGAGGAATTCATGGGCTTGTAACATGGAAAAATAATTGTAAGTGTAGTTTCAGGTAAGAACATGCCGAATATAACAGCCGAAGAAGGAAGGGACATGAGGCTGTAATGTCTTTTTTATTCCCATTCCTTTCAGGAAGTCACAGCTAGGAGTGGTGGGTGGACATATAACTGTCTGTTAGCCCTTTTATGTGTTTCTGAATGAAGTGGGAACTAATGCTAGATTCTTTTCCTGATACATAATTGATATGTACACTTACCACACTATCGTGATCACAAATGTTTACAACTGTCTGAATCGTATGATTGCAAAGTAGAACCCACATGATTGATACTGATGATGTAATGTGTTATCTGCAGTATATCTCAATTTTGAATGTGACATGTACTGTATGTATATGCAAAAATTGAGCTTTTTGTCAACCTCTATGTTGCCTGAGTTTCCAACTTTTTTGCTTGCTCCGATCCTTCATTGTGCTTGTTAGCAATACTACACTTTGTTATTTTCACAAGGAGTGTAGTTCCATGAAACGTGAAATTTTATTATGTTAGGTGTACATTTTACCTATGGCACTAACCTCTTTTATTTGTCTATGTAATGACCATATGCATAAATAGTCGAAAATGGTGTTTGAATACTTCATTTTTAGTTGATTCTTACTATGCACCTGAATGGTTTCTAAAATTTGAAATTATTAAAGAAACACAATTTGTTTCAAAACACATTGGATTTGAATTTGGACCTTGCGCCACTTGGCTCTAGCTATGTTACATGAATAAGATAACAAAATATGCATGCTCAAGTATACATTTTCAAAGATCCTTCATTTTTCATCTTAAAGGGTTTGAAGTAGTACCCTAAGTGGTTGCTAAAACCTACTTCTACTAATGAAGTCAAATTATTTCAAAACACTTCGGGTTTGACATGGTCTTTGGGCTTGCTCAAACATGAAGTTATTGAAAAAATGAGATTTCCTTGATATATGGTTCTACAAGTGTGTCATATGGACCAATGAAAGCAAAGATATTCCGGAGATAATAACTATATGGGCTACTCCAAATGGTCTAAGAGTGGAACCAACACCTTTTATGGGCCTTCAAGTACCTGTGTGGAAGTCTACCATGCAAGCATTATCCGACGACTGGCACTCTGCTTTTTCGTACATATCCTCTGAAGACCATGATCAGACTAAGAAGATGCCTAAATATGCTGTGAGTCTGCCTATATATAAGTGTATTTCTGTAAATTGATATCAGTCATTCTACTATCTGTAAACCAATTTAAGTCATTCTACTATCTGCAATACAATCCCCATTACATTATCTTTTCATCTACATTTCTTACTTATTCTTCACTAACATTGCTTCTAATTGGCTTCTTGCGCCATTGGCGCAACCGGGTCATCTAGTAAAACAAAGGTTCCTAGTATTACGTTTGCATTACCTCGAACATCTGATGGGCGGTCCTGGAACAGATCATCATGCCACGACTTCCCCTTCCAAAAAGAGAGTCTGCTGGCTCTTCTTGGGACTGTAGCTGCGGCAGATGATGGAGCAGATCTGCAAAGGTGGCTGGACCTTGATAATCGTAAACAAATCCAAAGAGTTCGTCTAGGGCTCTCGACGCCCAACTTCTGTGGCACAGGAAATAGAAGGTTGTACGTGAGGTCGATCAACAAATTATTTCGATATATATAATGGGCGCAAACCTTTCATGGAATTCGAAGGACGAACTCGGATGTACACATATATTATATCCAAATCACAACTAGTCTTCAGCTGTTGCGCTCCCTCCTAACCGAGACCATGGAGATGCTCCAAGGACCATGGCCGCCTTCAATCCATGAGAGGGGATCCCACCACTCCGCCGCCATGGTTCTCATGGACGAACGGGAGTCTCAGTTAGGTTAGGAAACCTAGACTAAGATTGATATTTATCCTTTCTCTCATCTAGCTCTCATGATGTAAATAAAGAGATGAGGAATACCATCCCTCAAAAAAAAGATAAGGAATACCAACTTCGGAAAGTACGCTAATTGTGCAACGACGAACTTGACGATGGGAAGTCCCTAGAGTTCTCACGGGCCAAAGTTGGATGTGGGGCTGGCCCGTGGTGGTAGTAACGACCAAGCATTATTTGAGGCTCGTCGTTAATGCTCTAATTTGTAGTAGTGAAGGCGGACGACTCTGAAGTGTCATCATGGAGGGTTTTTCTTGCTAAACAAGCTATGCAAGGGATGAAAGAGGCAGTACCTGAAGGTGGATCTTCGGCCGTCCGGGATTCTGGGGCCAATAATAAAGACCCCAGACTGTCTGGCTTGCAGCCGACGATGATTCCGGAGACGGGTGAGCAAATTCCTTCAGAGGATGATTGTGCTCCTAGAGTGGCTTCCGGAGACCCAGCGGCTTCGGACATATTACGGGATATGTAGCGAAATGCATCTGTCTCTGGGGAACAGCGTACCTGTTGGGGATCGTAGCAGAAATTTAAAAAATTTTACGCATCACCAAGATCAATCTATGGAGTAATCTAGCAACGAGGGGAAGGAGAGTGCATCTACATACCCTTGTAGATCGCTAAGCGGAAGCATTGCAAGAACGTGGATGAAGGAGTCGTACTCGTAGCGATTCAGATCGCGGTTGATTCCGATCTAAGCGCCGAACCACGGCGCCTCCGCGTTCAACACACGTGCAGCCCGGTGACGTATCCTACGCCCTGATCCAGCAAGGGGAGAAGGAGAGGTTGGGGAAGACTCCATCCAGCAGCAGCACGACGGCATGGTGGTGAAGGAGGAGCATGGCAATCCTGCAGGGCTTCGCCAAGCACCGCGGGAGAAGAGGAGGACTTGGGAGAGGGGGAGGGCTGCGCCAGAACTTGGGTGCAGCTGCCCTCCCACCTCCCACATATATATAGGGGCAAGGGAGAGGGGAGCCAGCCCCCTCAGATCCAATCTGAGGAGGGGGCGGCGGCCAAGGGGGGTTGCCTTGCCCCCCAAGGCAAGGGGGGCGCCCCCCTTTAGGGTTCCCCCAAACCCTAGGCGCATGGGCCCTAAGGGGGGAGGCGCCCATCCCACTAAGGGGCTGGTCCCTTCTCCACACACAGCCCATAAGGCCCTCCGGGGCAGGTGGACCCTCCCGGTGGACCCCCGGAACCCCTCCAGTGGTCCCGGTACAATACCGGTAACCCCCGAATTATTCTGGTGACCGTATGATGATTTCCCATATATAAATCTTTACCTCCAGACCATTCCAGAACTCCTCGTGACCTCTGGGATCTCATCCGGGACTCCGAACAACATTCAGTAACCACGTATATCTATTCCCTATAACCCTAGCGTCATCGAACCTTAAGTGTGTAGACCCTACGGGCTCGGGAGTCATGCAGACATGGCCGAGACAACTCTCCGGTCAATAACCAACAGCGGGATCTGGATACCCATGTTGGCTCCCACATGCTCCACGATGATCTCATCGGATGAACCACGATGTCAAGGATTCAATCAATCCCGTATTCAATTCCCTTTGTCTATCGGTATGATACTTGCCCGAGATTCGATCGTCGGTATCCCGATACCTTGTTCAATCTCGTTATCGGCAAGTCTCTTTACTCGTTCCGTAACACATCATCCCGTGATCAACTCCTTGATCACATTGTGCACATTATGATGATGTCCTACCGAGTGGGCCCAGAGATACCTCTCCGTTTACACGGAGTGACAAATCCCAGTCTCGATTCGTGCCAACCCAGCAGACACTTTCAGAGATACCTTTAGTGAACCTTTATAGCCACCCAGTTACGTTGTGACGTTTGGTACACCCAAAGCACTCCTACGGTATCCGAGAGTTGCATAATCTCATGGTCTAAGGAAATGATACTTGACATTAGAAAAGCTTTAGCAAACGAACTACACGATCTTGTGCTAGGCTTAGGATTGGGTCTTGTCCATCACATCATTCTCCTAATGATGTGATCCCGTTATCAACGACATCCAATGTCCATGGTCAGGAAACTGTAACCATCTATTGATCAACGAGCTAGTCAACTAGAGGCTTACTAGGTACATGGTGTTGTCTATGTATCCACACATGCATCTGAGTTTCCTATCAATACAATTCTACCATGGATAATAAACGATTATCATGAACAATGAAATATAATATAATAATAACTAATTTATTATTGCCTCTAGGGCATATTTCCAACAGTCTCCCACTTGCACTAGAGTCAATAATCTAGTTCACATCGCCATGTGATTAACACTCACAGGTCACATCGCCATGTGACCAACATCCAAAGAGTTTACTAGACTCAATGATCTAGTTCACATCACTATGTGATAAACACTCAAAGAGTTCTAGGTTTGATCATGTTATGCTTGTGAGAGAGGTTGTAGTCAACGGGTCTTGCCATATTCAGATCCCTATGTATTTCGCAAAACTTTATATCGTAGATGCTACTACCACATTCCACTTGGAGCTATTCCAAATTATTGCTCCATTATACGTATCCGATATCTCTACTCAGAGCTATCCGGATAGGTGTTAAGCTTGCATCGACATAACTCTTTACGTCAAACTCTTTATCACCTCCATAACCGACAAACATTTCCTTATTCCTCTAAGGATAATTTTTGACCGCTATCTGGTAATCTACTCCTAGATCACCTTTGTACCCTCTTGCCAGACATATGGCAAGGCACACATCAGGTGCGGTACTTCAGCATGGCATACCGTATAGAGCCTATGACAAAAGCATAGGGGACGACCTTCGTCCTTCCTCTTTCTTCTGTCATGGTCAATCTTTGAGTCTTACTCAACTTCACACCTTACAACTCAGGTAAGAACCCCTTCTTTGACTGATCTATTTTGAACTCCTTCAAAACCATGTCAAGGTGTGCGTTCTTTGAAAGTATCATCAGGCGTCTTGATCTATCTCTATAGATCTCGATGCCCAATATGTAAGCAGCTTTATCCAGGTCTTCCTTTGAAAAACACTCTTCAAACAACCGTTTATGCTTTCCAGAAATTCTACATTATTTCGGATATGCAATATGTCATCCACATATACTTATCAGAAATGTTGTAGTGCTCCCACTCACTTTCTTGTAAATACAAGTTTCTAACAAACATTGTATGAACCTAAAAGCTTTGATCACTCCATCAAAGCATATATTCTGACTCCGAGATGCTTGCTCTAGTCCATAGAAGGATCGCTGGATCCAGCATACCTTTTAGCATCCTTAGGATTGACAAAACTTTGATTGTATCACATACAACTCTTTCTTACGAAAACTTGGTAAGAAAACTTGTTTTGACATCCATTTGTAAGATTTCATAATCGAAAAATACAGCTAGTGCTAACATGATTCCGACGGACTTAAGCATCGCTACAGGTGAGAAATTCTCATCGTAGTCAACTCCTTGAACTTGTGAAAAAACTTTTTCCCTCAAGTCGAGCTTCATAGACGGTAACATTACCGCCCACGTCCGTCTTCTTCTTAAAGATCCATTTATCTCAATGGCTTGCCGATCATCGGGCAAGTCCACCAAAGTCCATACTTTGTTCTGATATATGGATCCTATCTCGGATTTCATGGGTTCTAACCATTTGTCGGAATACGGGCCCACCATCGCTTCTCCATAGCTCGTAGGTTCATTGTTGTCTAACAACATGATATCTAAGACAGGATTACCGTACCACTTAGGAGTAGTACATATCCTTGTCGACCTACGAGGTTCGATAGCAACTTGATCCGAAGCTTCATGATCACTATCATTAACTTCCTATTCAACAGACATAGGCGCCACAGAAAACATCTTTCTGTGTTGCATCACTCTCTGGTTGAAGTAAAGGTTCGACAACCTCATCAAGTTCTATCTTCCTCCCACTCAATTCTTTCGAGAGAAACTCCTTCTCGAGAAAGGACCCATTCTTAGCGACAAACAATTTGCCCTCGGATCTGGGATAGAAGGTATACCCTACTGTCACCTTTGGGTATCCTATGAAGATGTGTTTGTCCACTTTGGGTTCGAGCTTCTCCAGCTGAAGCCTTAAGCATCGCAGCCCCAAACATTAAGAAACGACAACTTTGGTTTCTAGCCAAACCAATGTTCATACGACGTCGTCTCAACGGACTTAGATGGTGTCCTATCTAAAGTGAATGCAGCTGTCTCTAACGCATAACCTCAAAATAAAAACGGTAGATTGGTAAGAGACATCATAGATCGCACCATATCTCATAGGGTTCGATTACGACGTCCGGACACACCATTACCTTGTGGTGTTCCAGGTGGCTTCAACTGTGAAACAATTCCACAATGTCTTAAGTGATTGCCAAACTCATAACTCAGAAAATCCCCTTTTTATCAGATCGTAGGAACATGATCTTATTGTTATGATGATTCTTAACTTCACTCTGAAAACGCTTGAACTTTTCAAACGTTTCAGACTTGTGCTTCATTAAGTAGATATACCTATATCTACCCAAATCGTCAGTGAAGATGAGAAAATAGCGATATCCACCGCACGCTTCAATTCTCATTGGATCACACGCATCAGCATGCATGATTTCCAACAAGTCACTTGCCCGTTTCATTGTACCTGAAAACGGGTTCTTAGTCATCCTGCCCATGAGGCATGGCTCGCATGTGTCAAGCGATTCAAAATCAAGTGACTCCAAACATCCATCGACATGGAGTTTCTTCATGCATCTTATGCCAATATGACCTAAGCGGCTGTGCCACGAGAAAGTGGTACTATCATTATTAACTCTACATCTTTTGGCGTGAATATGTGTATTACCACGATCGATATTCAATGAACCATTCACATAGGGTGCATGACCATGAAAGGTATTATTCATGTAAACAGAATAACCATTATTCTCTAATTAAATGAATAACCATATTGCAATGAACATGATCTAATCATATTCATGCTCAACGTAGACACCTGATAACATTTATCTAGGTTCAATACTAATCCCGAAGGCAGATGGAGCGTGCGATGGTGATCTCATCAACTTTGGAAACACTTCCAACACACATCGTCACCTCGCCCTTAGCCAGTCTCCGTTTAGTCTGTAGCTTTTGTTTCAAATCACCAATAATAGCAACTGAACCGGTATCCAATACCCAGGTGCTACCAGGAGTACTAGTGAGGTACACATTAATAACACGTATATACTTTGAAGTTGCCAGCCTTCTTATCTACCATGCATTTGGGGTAATTCCACTACTAGTGACCGTTCCCCTTACAATAGAAGCACTTAGTCTCGGGTTTGGGTTCAACCATGGGTTCCTTCACTGGAGCGACAACTGGTTTGCCATCCATGAAGTATCCCTTCTAGCCCTTGCCCTTCTTGAAACCAGTGGTCTTATTAAACCATCAACACTTGATGCTCCTTCTTGATTTCTACCTTTTGCGGTCTTAAGCATCGCGAACGGCTCCGGGATCAACTCCATCCCTTGCATGTCATAGTTCATCATGAAGATCTAGTAGCTTAGTGATAGTGGCTAGAGAACTCTATCAATCACTATCTTATCTGGAAGTTTAACTCCCACTTGATTAAAGTGATTGTAGCACCCAGACATTCTGAGCACATGCTCACTAGTTGAGCTATTCTCCTCCATCTTGTTGGCTAAAGAACTTGTCAGAGGTCTCACACCTCTCAACATGGGCATGAGCCTGAAATCCCAATTTCAGCTCTTGGAACATCTCATATGTCTTATGGCGTTCAAAACGTCATTGGAATCCCGTTTCTAAGCCGTAAAGTATGGTGCACTAAACTATCAAGTAGTCATCAGGATGTGTATGTCAGGTGTTCATAACATCCACAGACGACGTTGTAGGGGTTTGCACATCGAGCGGTGCATCAAAGACCGCGGTTGGCTTTCCAATAGTACCTTGATGGGTACAATGGTTGAGAAAATTTTGTCCGCGAAGAGCGGATTAAATGAAGCCTTCATGAGCCTGCTGAAGGGCTTCAAGGTTTGTGATGTAATATTTTCAACTATGTTTTATTTGCAAAGATGCGCCTGTGTATAGGTAGTAGCCCCTGAGACTTGGGTTGGCTTCCACTGGGAAGAAAACGGAGGATCGAAAAGGATTGTTTTGAGGACTAACCTGATGAATTTGAACACAGGCTGGTTCCCCATTGGCCACGTCCCGGGCTATGGAAATTGCCGAGCTGCAACGAAAGCTTGATGTGGCAGGGGATGATCTTGCATTAATCAATATGCGTCTTGACGAGTCGCAAGGTATGTATTCGGGGCAATCCCCGTGCATTTTTGTGGTATAAGCATGACGCTGAAATTTAGATGCTGGAATGTGCATGGCTGCAGATGGTGCTGCCGCCGTTCAAGCTCTTCGAGCGGAGCTGGCCCGGGCCAAGGAGCAGGCCCGGTGTGGCAATGCTGCTGCCGAAAAGGCATCGGCTGAGCTAAAAGCCGAACAAGCTGCACGGCGCCGAGACGAGGAGAAGATATCCACGACTCGAACTGGAAAATGCCACTGGTCACTGTGAATTTCTGGAGAAGGAGAATAAAGCCTTAATGGTTGAACTGGACAAGGACTTACAAGAGGCGAGAGAAGCGCGGTCGGAATCCAGAGCAGCCCGTGAGGAGGTTCGGCAGGCTAGGGAGATTGCGGCCGGAAAGCCCTTTCTGCTGCAAACTAAGTTCGGTGACCCGAACTATGCGCAGCTTAACCAAGTGTGGAGTTCTCCGGACGAGTTTTTGGACTTGTCGAAGAGTTCGTCCGATGCGGTGCAGTATTACCAAGTGCGAGATGGGTATGCAACGGAGAATCTTTTTTGTCACAGTTTGGCGCATCAAAACGCCCTCTGTTGCTAAATGAGTAGATGTCCCAATGGGTCGCTTCATAGGATATCCGGCGCTGCCATGAAGGATGTCAAAATCCGGTTGTGGCCAACTGAGCCTATTTCGGATAGCTACTTCAGTTTGATACAAAGACTTGTTGACGCGGTGCCACTAATCGATGCTTTGAAGCGGTCAGCGTGCATTGAAGGTGCACGGATGGCCTTTGCGTGAGTCAAGATATTCTGAGGAAAGATGAAGGCCATCGATGTCGCGGCTAAGAGTCCACCCAAGGGCAAGGACCGTCCTGAACCGGAGCGTTATTTTGAAGACATCCTAGAGGCTGCCTGCTTAATAGAGGGTCAATGCTCGAAAGACATAATGTTCGAGTAAGGTGTATGAGAATTGTAAAAGACAATTTTATAGTTAATCTATTTCTATATCTTTCTTGAAAGCTTGAATTCCTCCTGTGCGGCCGTTTTAATGCAATCTGGAAGTTTTCCAGTCGTCGGCTTCAGCCCCCTCGTAGGAAGTACGGGGGTGTTCGGAAAAGCATTTAATCACTCTTTATCCAACGTCTTGGTCCATAAAGGAGGTGATAATGCGGCGAACCAGGCAATCGGACTATAGGGCGTTAACACTTTCACTTAGCCATAGGAGTTTTATGGTGGGACTATGACATAGCCCCTGGTATGTATGCGGCGTATGGTGCCTTACATATTTGATCTGAAAAAGATCCTTCGTGTGACACAGAGAATCGCTAAAGATTCCAATAAGTCGTCAAGTGGCTGACTAGCTCTCGCCGCATCATGACAGTCAGTGTTCGGCTTTCTCTACTGAGGTACTTAACCAGATGAACCGGAAGCACAATCGTAGTAGTTCTCCCTTTACTACCCTAGCCGATTGAGCGGAACGTAGGGTAGCAAGCACAGGAACCGGGCAACCCAACTATTGACCCAAGACAATGATTCGGAGCTGATGCATATAAGGCCAAACTTGCAACGCCGAAGTACGCTATAGAGTTGTTCAGACTTTTGCTGGCAACTCATTTGTCCCCATACCGAGCCCCTGGCGGGTTATGCCAGGGTATGCCTGTAAAACAGCCATAGGAGCCATAGTTATTGGTGAAACAACATTGATGACTAGTTCGGATACTGTTTACTAGGACCTGAGCAATATGCCAATGATTACTTATTATTATATATAAGCCATCCTCCCGGCTATTTGACATGCTCGGGGTCGGAGGCGGAGGAACAGGCATAGTACAGGCTCAAAAAATAGAGAGAGAGAGAGAGAGAGAGAGAGAGAGAGAGAGCGGTCTAAAAAAGTTATTTTGGACCTCCTGTCGCATGTCTGCACCGCCAGTCCTCGGCGGGGGGGAATACTTGATGGAGATAGCCCCTTAGGTGAGTGTATGGATGCGAACTCCGATAGATCCAGTTTCAGATGTTTGTCCTGTTCGTCACCTGTTTTTAAGGGGTAGTGAAGGAAGAAATAAAAAGAAAATGGATAAAAAATGTTATGGGGATGCTTGCAGGCTTGTCCGTAATGTGCCTCCGCCAATGCCCATGGTATCTTGAGTGCATAGTGATGTATGCGCAGCACAAATTTTGCAGGTGTACGAGGTGGGCGGCGGAGGCCGGGCTGCTATTTTTGCTCCGGGAGTAGTTGATCCTCGGGTGGAAATTGCTTCAGGCCCCCAGTATTTCGTTGGTGAACCTTTCTGTCGTCCCTGTCGCCTGCCGGCCTCTTCCCCTTGTGTTCGGCGTTGAGCTTGTCGGCCTGTTTAAAGACCCAGCAGTTTTCTGTTAGTATGATTAGCTGATTTGTCGGGGTGACCGTGGATCTGGCAGGGTCGGTCCAATATCCTGTCTAGGTTGGATGGTTCATCTCATTTGGCCTTCAATGGCTTCTTCCGTTGGCCGGGCTTAGGATTGCTGAATCCGGCGTTGACAGTTGTGTCGCGTGATCCTTCATTATCATTGTGACTGTTGTACGTGCTTCTTCGTGGCTTGTCGTTGTCATCTCGGATTTCGGAAGTGCCCGGGTCGCTGGCGCTATTGCTCCTACGAGCGAGCCAGTTGTATTCTCCCGCGCAAAAGCAGGTCATCAGAGCAGTAAGGGCTGTCATGGATTTAGGTCCTTCTTGACCAAGGTGGCGTGCCAGCCATTCGTCCCGGATACTGTGTCTGAAAGCCGCAAGTGCTTCCGCGTCCGGACAGTCGACGATTTGGTTCTTTTTGACTAAGAACCGAGTCCAGAGCTTCCTGGCTGACTCTCCGGGCTGCTGGACAATGTGACTTAGGTCATCGGCATCCGGTGGCCGGACATATGTTCCTCGGAAGTTGTCGAGGAAGGCCTCCTCCAAGTCCTCCAAGTTGCCTATGGAATTTTCAGGCAGGCCATTTAACCAGTGCCGAGCTGGCCCTTTTAGCTTTAGTGGGAGGTATTTAATTGCATGGAGGTCGTCCCCATAGGCCATATGGATGTGGAGGATAAAATCTTCTATCCATACCGCGGGATCGGTTGTTCCGCCGTATGATTCAATATTGACGGGTTTGAATCCTTTCGGGAATTCATGATGCATTACTTCATCAGTGAAGCAAAGCGGGTGTGCGGCGCCTCTATGTTGAACCACACTGCGACGTAACTCCAAAGGAGTCCATTTGCGGTTTTTGGCTCGGGCATGGCTAGGTTTGTCACGTCTGAATAGGTAGCCGTCATCGCGTGTTGAGGTATGCTTTCGTGATCCGTAGATAGGTCTTGCGTGTCCTGCCCTACTATCCAAGTCCCGCTGCAGGTTGTCTGGACAACCGTGAGCTGCGTTACTCTTGCCTTTACGGCGTGGTGGGGCGGTCTGATGTTCGGCTTGAGTTGCCTCTTTATCCGAACAGAATTGTCGGTGACCTGCCGCATTGTGTGATGATGGTGCGGGCTCCAACGCCTCGTCATCGAACTGACGTAACAATCTATGCTTCGGGTAGCTTTTGGCCAAGCCACTAAGGCCGAATTCTTCGGCGACCAGGACTTGGGTCCATCTATCATTGAGTAGGTCTTGGTCAGCTTGAAGCTGCTGCTACTTCTTTTTCAGGATCCTTGCCGTAGCTATGAGCATGCGCTTGAAGCGCTCCTGCTCGAGGGGCTCTTCAGGTACGATGAAGTCTTCGTCGTCGAGGCTTACCTCATCTTCGGAGAGCGTAAGGTAATTGTCGTCCTCCGAATTGTTGCTAGGCAGGGCCTGTTCATCGGGGCTGGCTTGCCCATTTTCCTATTCCTCCTGTTCGGATCTTGCTCCAACAGGGTCTTCATTGTTTTCGGCGTCGTCCGGAGTACTATTTTCTCCGGTGCCATTGTTGTGCGCTTTTTTTAGTGTGTCGATTATGTACACATCGTATGAAGTGGTGGCCGTCCAACGTCCGGTGACTGGCGGGCTTTGGCCTTGCTCCTGGTCGGCATCATCGTCAATACCGTCAATGTCTTTGGAGCCATACTCAAGCACGTCGGTTAAATCATCGAAAGTGGCCATGAAGTGGGTGGCGGGTGGGAAACGAAGTCCCCCATTATCTACCTCTAGCTCAAACCAGACATAGTTTGGCTGTGAGTCCTTCTCCAAGGACAAATTCTTTAAAGAGTTCATCACATCACCCAAAGGTGAGTGCTGGAAGAGGTGTGCGGCGCTGAATTCTAAAATCGATAATCGATCCAGCTCGGTGTCCATAGGCGTACATGGTCCGGAATTTATAGCCAGAGACAAGTCCGGAGTTCCGTTGACGCAAATATTGTAGGGTGTTGAGTCTGTGTGCGGCTCCAACACCGCAGACTCTATGGCCTCGGATGGCACGATCTGCTCCGGCTCTAAGGCCGTTGCAGCAACAGGAACCATCTCCTGGATGTGACCCGATGACAGATTTAAGTCATGTTCATCGGAGCGAGGGGGAGCGATCGTCGCAGTCTCGAATCCGGCGAAGATCAAGTCTCCGCGGATGTCCGCGACGTATTTCAAGATTCCGAATCTGACCTGATGGCTAGGGGCGTAACTATCGATCTACTCCAGATGGCCAAGCGAGTTGGCCCGCAGTACGAAGCTGCCGAACACGAAGATCTGTCCGGGGAAGAGGGTTTCTCCCTGGACAGCGTCACTATGGACGATCGAAGGGGCCATCGAACCTTTCCCCGATGGCACCGTGGAACTCTCAATGAAAGCACCAATGTAGGTGTCAAAACCGCCAGATCTCGGGTAGGGGGTCCCGAACTATGCGTCTAAGATCGATGGTTGCAGGAGACGCGGGACACGATGTTTACCCAGGTTCGGGCCCTCTCTATGGAGGTAATACCCTACTTCCTGCTTGATTGATCTTGATGAATATGAGTGTTACAAGAGTTGATCTACCACGAGATCGTAATGGCTAAACCCTAGAGGCCTAGCATGTATGACTATGGTAATGAATGTCCTATTCGGACTACGCCCTCCGGTTTATATAGACACAGGAGGGATCTAGGGTTACATAGAGTCGGTTACATAGGAAGGAATCTTTATAGTTGATCACCAAGCTTGCCTTCCATGCCAAGAAGAGTCCAATACGGACATGGGTAGAGTCTTCGGCCTTCATGTCTTCGCAGCCCATCAGTCCGGCCCATGGATAACAGGCTGGACGCCCGAGGACCCCTTAGTCCAGGACTCCCTCAACCTTGCTGCCAGCACCTGGTTCCCTCGCTACGGACAGACCTTGGCGAGGTGGATGACCTCGCAGTGGCAAGCCATCTGATCTTGCCCTCTGTGGGGAGAAACCTTGACCGGAGCAGCTGTCCCATTGAATGATATGTGTGTACATGGTCATGTCGGGGTACGAGGCGGCGGCGTAGTCGGCGTTGAGGTCAAGGTTCCCCAGGTCCATGCGTGATGCGGCAACGTTCCCGGCCCTCGGAACGCGGCCGCCGGAACTATCACACCGGAGACGAGGGGGCGTCAAACCCCACCCTTCGTCGTCCATGGTCTCCGCCGCAGCACCAGACGATTCCGTTTGAGACAAGAAATCAAACGGGGCGCCGTCCATGGCGGATGGATCTGAGACAAGACTCTCATCCGATTAATGGAAAAACAAGCACAAAACTAAAGAAATCGAATGGGCGCCGTCCATGGCGGATGGATCTTGGCCTTGAGTCTCACCTTAATCGGGTAGGCGGAGGCAGAGGCGCGGCGGTAGGCCGAGCCAACGGCGATCAGCCGAGGTGGAGGCGGCCGCCGGCGCGTCCTGTGGGGGCCCGGCGGCACGTCCCGCTGCTTTCTTCCTCGGGCACCAACAGAACCGGGAGGGGGAGACGAAGGAACAGGAGGGGAACCAGTGGCGGAGCCACCTCCCGGCAACCCTGGGCAGCTGCTCGGGCTCTGCCCAAATACTTCCATTAAATTACACTAAGAGACGGAGAATTAATCACCAGTCTTTGTGGGCAAATGCCTATGGAGCACACCCCTTTGTATTTTGCCCCGGCTCCATGGACGGGCTAGCTCCGCCACTGAAGGGAACCGGCTGTGTTAAAGAGAGGAATTAAATGAGGAGAGAGAGGACTAATCCATATTTTAGTAGGGTTCCCCTGACTAAAAAAATTTAGTCTCAAAACTAGTTTTAGCCCCTTTTTAGTCAGGGATGCTTGGAACTTTAGCCTTAAAAAAGACTATTTTTAGTAATAGTCCCTTGGATCCAAGCAACCTCTTAATTGGAAAGATCACCTATAAACATTGTGAAAGTTCCGCTAATCAGGCAGCGCATGTGCTTGCAAATTATAAATTTTTAATAAGATTCACTTAGTTGGACAGACGAACCTCCGAGTTGTCTTGTCGCTAAGCTCGTGGACGATGTAATGCTCTTTTGATTCTACTCCAGTATAGTAAAGATAGCCATCCCGCAAAAAAACAAAGCCGCGATGCCCTTTTTAAAAAAATGTTTCCCACCATTTCCTTGGGCCGTTTCTGCCCCACTTCACACACAACACCATACCCAGATACGATCAAAGGCCAAAGTCCTCATCGGCTCATCCCCACCGCAATGACGCTTCCGGAGGCGGCGGCGGCGGCCATGGAGGCGGCCATGGCGGAATTCCAGAGCCTAGGGTCGCTCGGCCTCATATGCGCGGTGGTGAACGAGTTCCCGTGCAACCAGACGGTGCGCAACGAGTACGAGGCGGAAGAGCAATGCGACCGCTTGTTCCACCCCGCCCAATACGACATGCCGTCAACCGGCTCGCCTCCACCGCCGCCGCTCGCTTCTTCGCGCTGCCTCCCGCCGACGACGTCGACCGCGTCAGCCGCCTCCCCGACACGCTCCTCCGCGACATCGTCTCCCGCCTCCCCGTCAAGGACACCGCGCGCACCGCCGCTGGCGCGGGGTCTAGCGCTCGGCCGCTCGTCCTCGCCGATGCGGACCTCCTCCCCGACTCCTCCGCTGTGTCTCGCGTCCTCGAGGCGCACCCGGGGCCGTTCCGCTGCGTCCACCTTACCCGCACCCTCGCGGAGGGCTTCCACGGCCTGCTCATGCGCTGGCTCCAGCTCCTCGCCACCAAGGGCATCCAGGAGCTCGTCCTCGTCAACTCTCGTTGGCCGCTCGACTACTTTCTCCCCGCCGACCTCCTAAGCCTGACCAGCCTCACCCGCCTCTACCTCGGCATGTGGAGGTTCCCCGACATGGCCGGCCTCCGGCGGGCCACCTGCTTCCCCAATCTCCGTGACCTCTGTCGGCGTTCTGGGAACGGGGGTCCCCAGACTTGCCTGCTTGTGGCCTGCGGCGTGGCTCAAAAAGGGGGCCCAGTGCGGCCCATCTTCACCAACACAAACCCAAGACCCTCGCGAGGGGCCAAGCCTCGCGGGGCAGACGACGCAGAGCTTCCTCAGGCACGGCCTCGTCAGGCTGGCTCGCGAGGAGGCGGAGAGACCAAGGCGGGGTACCTCATGAGGTGCCCGTGACGCAAGCCATGATGACCAAGGGCGCCAGGCGGGTGCCAGCCCGCTCAGTGTCCTCCTTTCCTCTTTGGTGCAAAGGGGGCAAGCGCAGCCGCGGAGTACCGAGGCATCAGGCAAAGGTTGCCATTTCGGTGCAACGAGACCAAGACCAGGAGGACTACGACACGGAGGTCATCATGGAGCCCAAGACGGCGTCATCACCAGAGCTTTGCGCAGGCGAAGACTACTTTTGTCAGGATAGCTGATACTAGCTGTCCCCCTTCAAATTAGCCCGCCATTGTTGGCTCCCTTCCCGCTCGATATTTGGGAAGAGGACCAGGGCCTCTATAAATAGGACCGGCCACCCGCGGGATGGAGATAGATAGAAATATAGAAGGATAGAAGGATAGAAGGATAGAAGGATAAAAGGATCAGAGGAAGAGAGAGAGAGAGAAGGGTGACTGAACTCCTCCCAGCAGTTCATCCCCCCAGCCAAGAACAGACCCTCGCGAGGCTGTTCTTCCTTGTATTGTTCATCATCATCAGCCCAAGAGGCAATCCACCACACCACACACTGGAGTAGGGTATTACACCACAACGGTGGCCCGAACCAGTATAAACCTCGTGTCCCTCGTGTTATTCTTTCCATAGCTTAGACCTTAACGAGGCGGAGGGGTGCAGGTAGGTAGGAGGCGAAATCTCCGCGCGCCCCCCAGTGTTCGAACCTCAAGGGTCTGGCGGAACCCGAAATCTGACATTTGGCGTGCCAGGTAGGGGTGCGCCGGGATTCGTCTTCCACCACCCCATTCTCCTCTAACCATCACGCCCATGCCTGACGCTCGTCGGGCCCACGCCGAGCGCCTGGCCGCTCTCGCTTTCGGCGTTGCCCAGACGGCCCCTGTCGGCGGGCGTCCTCGCCGTTCCCCGTCACCTGCCGTCAACGCCGCCACCGGCCCGGCGGGGGACGAGCAGCAAGCATCGTCTCAGCATCCGTCCGTGTGGCAAGACGGCCGCACCGCAACTCCCTCGCTCACCCCAGCTGGTTCTTCGTCCCGCGCGCTCCGCGCACCCATGGAGGCTCGGGCTGCACTCATCGCGGCAAACGAGCTCCTGCGCTACCGTCCCGTCGACGACGTCTACGAAGAATGGCTCGACTGCGTCGCCAAGCTCGCCCGCGCCGCAGGGGGCTCTCCTGCGTCGTCCGTTCCGCTGCACCGCACCCCGCCCCGCGCGGGCGATGAATCTCCGGCAGCGCCCCGGCCGCCTCCTCCTCAGGGAGGCGCCATGGATCCAAGGCGCGTGGCCCCTGGGCAGAACCCGCTCCGTCAGGTGCCAGCGCGGCAAGAGCAGAGCTGTCAAGAAGTCCCTCGCCCGCAAGAAGCTGCCCGGGCGCTCCCTACTCCAGCACGTCGCGACCATGCTCCTGCCCCACGCGTCAAGACCGCGCGCTGCTCCCAGCTGCAGCACGTGGGGACATGCAAGACCAAGCTCCCCGTCACCCAAGGCCTCCCGTGGCCACAGTAGGCTGCCGCGCCTTCACCGCCGAGCTACGCAGCGTCGCGTGGCCCGGCAAGTTCAAGCCAGACTTGCCTCCTCGCTACGACGGCACGGCTGACCCTGCGGAGTTCCTCCAGCTCTACGAGCTGGGCATCAAAGCTACCAATGGAGGCGAGAAGGTCATGGCGAACTGGTTCCCCATGGCGCTCAAGGACGAGGCCCGCACCTGGCTCCTGAACCTGGCTCCAGGCACAATCTCCTCCTGGGACGAGATGCGCACCCGCTTCATCGCCAACTTCCAAGGCACTCGCGACCGGCCACCCGCCGTGAGCGACATGCGCCGCATCAAGCAACAGCCCGGGGAGACCCTGCAGAAGTACATCCAGCGCTTCAACAATGCATGCCTCAAGATTCCCAAGGTGACTAAGGAGGCCATCATCTCAGCCTTCTCCGACGGCATGCGCGACGTCAAGATGAAGAAGGAGCTGGCGATGCATGAAGACCTATGCACTTCCTTGGAGCTGTTCAACCTGGCAACCAAGTGCGCCAGGGCCGAGGAAGGGCGTCTCTCCCTCCTCGAGCTGCCTGCCGCAGACCCAGAAGAGAAGAAGCCCAAGGCCAAGGATGTGAAGCGCAAGGGGGCTGTCGTGCTCGCAGCAGAACCAGACACCAAGCGAGGCAGAGATCAGCCCGAACCTTCCAAGGGCAGCCGATACTGTGTGTACCACAGCCTCCACACCCACAACACCAACGAATGTCAAGAGCTCTGAGCCGTGCGAGAAGGAAGGATCGGCCGTCGCCCTGACCGCGGTGACCGGGGCTACGGTCGAGGAGGAGGAAGGAACGCAGGACGTTGGGAAGACCATGGCCCGCGCCAAGGGTGGCGCGATCAACCTCGCGAGGATCGCTGGCAAGACCCGCCTCGCGAGGAAGGCTGGAGGGATCAGCCTCGCGAGGATCGCCCGCAAGGCAACGCATGCCTCCCACCGCTGCCGCCGCTGCCAAGGAGAAATGAGGACCGCCACCAGGACGAGGGGGCTGGGGGCTTCCAGGAGCCGCACGCGATCGCTTGCATCCTGGGCGGGGCACAAGCCCCAGCCTCTCAGCGCATCTTCAAGCAGTTCGCCCACGAAGTGAACGCAGTCCTCCCCAGGCTCGAAGCCACGCGCCCTCTCAGGTGGTCGGCGTGCGTCATCACGTTCAGCTCAGCAGATCAGCTCAAGTGTGCGGCTACAGCCGGAGTCCTCCCGATGCTTTGTTCCCCAAAGTCAGCGACGTGGTGGTCACCAAGACCCTCATCGATGGCGGGGCAGGGCTCAACGTCTTGTCCGTGGAAACATTCAACAACCTCCAAGTGCCCTACGACCAGCTTCAGCCAACCAAGCCTTTTTCCGGTATCACCGACGGCTCCACGGTACCGATTGGGCAGGTCCGCCTCCCTGTCACCTTCGGGGCACGCGACAACTACCGCACCGAGCTCATCGACTTCGACGTCGCTCACATTCGCCTGCCGTACAACGCCATCCTTGGGTACCCAGCGCTGGCCAAGTTCATGGTCGTAACTCACCACGGCTACAACGTCCTCAAGATGCCAGGAAGCGGCGGAGTCATCACGGTGCCCTGTGAAGAGAAGGACGTGGTGTGTTCCCTGGAACGAGCCTTTCAGGACGCGTCACTGGAAGACCCGGATCGCGGAAGCAGGAGGCCTCCCGAGACCGCCCCTAAGAAGAAGAAGACATCGTCCGGCCCGACCACTCAGGAGGCAGGCCCCTCTGGGACCGCGCCTGCCCAGGGGGAACCTCCTTCCATCGCATAGGAAAGTGCGCCCGGTGCCCTCCTTAGGCAGGGCTCGGGGGCTCTCCCCTGGAGGGCCACCGACCTAGCCAGGGTCATGAGGGAGGCGCTTGGGCACCACATGGAGGCGTGTTTTGAAGCACGTTTCCCTCAAGAAGGAGCAAGGCAAGGAGATCCAGACCCTCAGGAGTTCGTCAGCAAAGCCATTCAGGAGCTACAGGAGTCAAGAGTCATGAAAGGCGGCCGCCGCCTACCAGCAGTGGCTCCCCATCCAGGCGATGATGGTGGGCTACGCGTCTGCATCGACATACCAGGGCTCAACCGAGTCGCCTCTCTGAAGCGCCTCTGGCCCTCGCGGGTGGGGCGCTGCGGAGACCCGCCCCACAGCTACGTTCGCATGCCTTACGGCTTGCCGAACGCAGCTGCCACGTACTAGCGCCTCATGAGGGGCATCACGGAGGCACGAGAGGCCAGGCGTTCCGCAGCCCTGGCGGGGATGAAGATGGTCCCCGAGGAGCCGCCAGCGTCTCCAGAGCCTCCCGAGGCCCCTGGCCTGGGGGCTCGTGAGGATCGGCTCCCGCAGCCCACCGAGCCTGCTACACCAACGCTCCTTCGTCCTCAACGTCATCAGGTGACATCTTTCAAGTTTCATTTCCAGCTGGGAGCGCCCCCCCAAGGCTGCATTATTCCCAGGCCGCGTTGGTCCGTCCCTGCGGCGTGTATCCCTTTTTTATTTCATGTTGTTAGCTTACCTTGTTGGGGGCGCCCCTCGGGCTGCATGATCCCCAAGCCGCTCGGGCCAGGCCCAGCGGCATGTATCACATTTGCGTTTATTTCCGGTTATGTGTTAGACCCACCATGCTTGATTATTTGATGCCGGTCCACGGCACCTCTTCTTCTCCATGCTGACCACTTGCACGTTAAAGGGGGGGTACCTGAGCATCGCGACTCAGGGATCTTACTGGCTCTCCAGCCCTCACCCTCTGGCCTTGTCCATGGCATCGCGACCTGGCATACCAGCGACGGCTGAGACCAGCTCAAGGGCCGGGACCCGAGGACGTAGAGTGCCGGCATCTAACCAAATTTGCAGGGACACATCACAAGATAAGGCCCAGTGCCAGGCGCAACCCGCCTAGAGGTAGGGCCCCGTGAGTCCCGCGCTGGCTCACGGGTGCCCAGATACACCTCGCCAGGCCCTACCGTGCCAGCCACGTGTCAAGGCAGGGATGTACACGCCCCGGGGGCTCCTCCCGGAGGGGGGGCCCTCCCACGTACCAGTGGAAGCACCATGCTCCGCGCTGGCTGACGACACTGCCGAGGAGCGGCTATGCCCATACACATACGGAAGCGCTATGCTCCGCGCTCGTGATAAACAACTGAGGGTGGCCCCCGGGCCGCATCAACCTCAGGGAGCCCAGGCCTCACTGTCTAGCCTCATCGTAACGCCTCCCCTCGGGAGTGCCGCGTGAGGGGGCTGGGCACGGGGGCTGCGCCTGGGTCACATCCAGACGCACACCGCCTAGCTAGGTCCCCCCGGGCCTGGTTCATCGCGCGTCTCTCCCCGAGCGGAGCCAAGGTACGAAGGCCGTTTGAGCGTCAAGGGGGACTCCTGAGCATCGCGACTCAGGAGCCTAACTGGCCACGTAGCCCCTCACTCCGTGGTCCCGTCCTGGTTTCTGGTCGGGACCAACGCCGGGTGAGGCATGCATGCGGCCAGGCTTTGCAGACGTAGAACGGTAGATCCACCCGCATCACACCTCCCTACTAGTTGTTCGTGCGCCAAGGGGGACTCCTGAGCATCGCGACTCAGGAGCCTAACTTGTCACGTGGCCCCTCACTCCTTGGCCCCGTCCTGGTTTCCGGTCGGGACCAACGCTGGGTGAGGCATGCGCGGGGCCGGGCTCTGTCGGCGTAGAACATAAGCAAGTAGGAAGGAAAAGCGCAAATTTTAAGGAATTCAAAAGCAAATATTACAGTCCACACTGTTATCTCAATGCCAAACGCAAGTTTAAACGCCTCCCTGAGGCATGATACATGTGCAGGAATTAAAGGCAGGACAGGAGCCACGACGGAGTCACTTGTCGGTGGTGGAGCAGCGCGGAGTGGGTTCACCTCATGGAGCAGTGGGGTCGGCAGCGCCTTGCTTCGGCTTGGTGCTGAAGGCCCGGAACTTCCCCAGCAGAGCCTCCGCACGACCCTTCACAGCCTCGGCAGCGACAGCGGCACGCTCGCCGCTTACTGGCTCCAGCAGGCTGTCGAGGTCAACGCCGGGATCGTGAAGGTAGATGTGGGTAAGGACCCGCGTCAGTGCTGCAGAAGACAGGACCGCGCCTCGGCCTCGGCCGTGGGGCTAAGGCCAAGGGCGACATCTTCAAGAGCACGAACCAGGAAGGGAAGCAGCTTGGCGGGGCCGTCCTCGGCGCCAGCCAATGGGCTCTCCAGGCTGCTGTCGTAAAGCGTTCTCAGCGAGGAGGGAGCCTTCGCCTCCATCTCCGTGAAGGCCACGCGGTCCTCGGCAAGAACCAGGGCCTCGTCGTCCAGCTTGGCCTTCCTCGCCCCCAACTCCTGCTCCAGCGCGCCTAGGCGGTCGTGGCGTTTCCTGAGCTTGACCTTCCTCTCCTTGACGGCCGCCTCGCGAGCCTTCACGCCTTCTTCCTGCTCTTGGCGAAGGCGGACCTCGTTCGCGAGCTGGTCCTGCAAGTCTTGCAGCTCGTCCTCCAGCGCGTTGCAACGTCCACGGACGTCGACCACTTCCCCCAGGGCTGCGTCACGAGTAGCCTTCGCCTTAAGGATGGCCTGCTTCTCCTCGTCGCATGTCGTCGAGGCCTGGACCAGCGCCGCCCGAATCAAAGCGTCGGAGCGAACCCATCCTGAAGCCAGCTCCAAGCGCCCGGCCACCAAGCGGGGGTCGGCGCCAAGAAGATCCTGTCGCAGTCGGTCCAGCTCAGCAACAGCACGATCCAGAACGGCAGAAGGAGTCGGAGAGACAGCAGCCGGTGGAGTAGGAGGAGAAGGCGGCAGCACGGCCACAGCATCCTGAGGCGGAGTCTGCCGCCCCCCGACAGCTGTAGTGGCGGCGGCAAGCAAGAGCACCTCGGGAGCCACTTGGGTCGTGGGGGCTGAGCTCGCCCCAGCCGGCCCAGCCAGGCCTCGCGAGGACGACCGGGTAGGAGAAGCCTGTGCGTCGCGGTCACCCTCCTTCGCGGGCAGAGGCGCTGCCACGGATGGAACCTCGGGAGCTCCCTTCGGCTTCTTTGCTGCGGGCGCCAGCCTATACAAGAGATGCGGACGTCAAGCCTCAGAAGCAGAGCAAGAAATAAAGACAAGAATCGAATGCTTACGGGTCGTCGCCAGTAAGCTCAAGCGGCCTCCGGCCAAATTTGAAGCCTGAAAGCCCGCTGGAAGGGTCAACCTTGGGAAGCTTGGAGGCGGAAGGTGCGTCTGCGGTCCGCCCCGGGGCCGGGGCAGACCCGCGGGAGATCAGCCCGGTCCTGTCCTTCTTCGGGATCGGGGGCGAGCTCCCGCCGTCCTGCTCGTCGTTACCCTCGTCGTCGTCTTCGTCGTCATCCTTGTCGTCGTCGCTCGAAGAGAGGCGGAGAACGCGGGACCTGCGCCGGGGGAGGGGAGCCCTCGACTCTCCGTCAGTCGCCTCGGAGTCAGGCCCTTTTTCCCGCTCCCCTCCTTCCTCCTCTTCACTGGAGTCGTCGGAGGGCACGTCCACCGGTTCCTCGGGAGTTTCCATGGGCACGGGACCATCCCCGTTGAAGACGGGCAAGGACTCCACTACCTGCTCCCAGTCGTCGCGGAGGAACAAGGGCGTAGGAGCGCCCACCAACCTCACCACATCACCCCCGATCAGAGATTGGAGGACCGCAGCCAGATCTCCGTCCGCTAAGGCCGCGGGGCTCGGACGGGGCCTCCACATCGGAAGTGAGTACTGCCGAAGCGGAGCCAGCTGGTGCTCCAGGAATTCCCTCAGCAGCGATGCGCCGGTCAGCTTTGCCGCCGCCATATTGGCCGGCCTCAGATCCGCGTCCATCTTCTCCAACACCAGCTTCGCACGGGGGTCCGCGAGCTCCGCTCGACCCCAATCGCTGGAGCTCGTGGGCTGCTCCGTGGGCAAAATCAGCCGAGGGTGGATGCGTCCAGCATCCACCAAGACCCACTTGCTCCTGAAGCCCTCAATCCTTTTCCCGGGGTTCGAAATGGCAATGGCACCACCGTACGCGCCGAAGCTCGCGCACGCAGAAGCAGTACCACGAGAGGTCCGGAGGTAGAAGTAGTGGCGCAGCAAGGCCACTGAGGGCTGCACCCCTACGTGAGCCTCGCGGTAATAGGTGAAGATTGCCAGGAGAAGGACGGAGTTGGGGTGGAGATGCAGGGCTTGTAGCTTATAGTGGCGGAGGACAGAGAAGAAGAACTCAGAGAAGGGAGGCACCAGGCCAGCAGCAATGGCACTTACGAAGAACGGATAGAAGGTGCTCCCTTGACCCTCAGGGGTGGCGGAGCCGGCTTTGAACACCTTCGCCCCGTTGATGCCCCGCGCCGTCGCCATCCGGCGCAACCGGGCAAGGCTCGCCTTCGACACGTTCGGCGGGTCCAGGGCAGACGAGTACCAAGCTACGGCCGGGGGCTGACGAGGCGCCATGGCTTCCTAGGTCACACGGTCGGAGTAGATCTGGAAATTTTGGAGGAAGGAAGGAGAGGCGCAAGAAAGGGGATCTGAGCAGCAACCGGGGAAAGCAGGAAGCAAAGCCTAGGTGGATGCTGCTCCTTTATCAACTCGCGCGGTTGCTAAGGCGCCCACGTCCAATCAACCGCCACACGGCGCCCAAGGCCGCAGGCTGTTAGGGCCCACGGTGCTTCGCTCTTGCCCTTCCGCCTCCCTGCACGGCCAAGTCCGGGCGCGCCTTGGGCCCGGGGGCTACTGTCGGCGTTCTGGGAACGGGGGTCCCCAGACTTGCCTGCCTGCGACCTGCGGCATGGCTCAAAAAGGGGGCCCAGTGCGGCCCATCTTCACCAACACAAACCCAAGACCCTCGCGAGGGGCCAAGCCTCGCGGGGCGGACGACGCGGAGCTTCCTCAGGCACGGCCTCGTCAGGCTGGCTCACGAGGAGGCGGAGAGACCAAGGCGGGGTACCTCACGAGGTGCCCGTTATGCAAGCCATGACGACCAAGGGCGCCAGGCGGGTGCCAGCCCGCGCAGTGTCCTCCTTTCCTCTTTGGTGCAAAGGGGGCAAGCGCAGCCGCGGAGTACCGAGGCATCAGGCAAAGGTTGCCATTTCGGTGCAACGAGACCAAGACCAGGAGGACTACGAGATGGAGGTCATCATGGAGCCCAAGACGGCGTCATCACCAGAGCTTTGCGCAGGCGAAGACTACTTTTGTCAGGATAGCTGATACTAGTTGTCCCCCTTCAAATTAGCCCGCCATTGTTGGCTCCCTTCCCGCTCGATATTTGGGAAGAGGACCAGGGCCTCTATAAATAGGACCGGCCACCCGCAGGATGGAGATAGATAGAAATATAGAAGGATAGAAGGATAGAAGGATAAAAGGATCAGAGGGAGAGAGAGAGAGAAGGGTGACTGAACTCCTCCCAGCAGTTCATCCCCCCCAGCCAAGAACAGACCCTCGCGAGGCTGTTCTTCCTTGTATTGTTCATCATCATCAGCCCAAGAGGCAATCCACCACACCACACACTGGAGTAGGGTATTACACCACAACGGTGGCCCGAACCAGTATAAACCTCGTGTCCCTCGTGTTATTCTTTTCATAGCTTAGACCTTAACGAGGCGGAGCGGTGCAGGTAGGTAGGAGGTGAAATCTCCGCGCGCACCCCAGCGTTCGAACCTCAAGGGTCTGCCGGAACCTGAAATCCGACAACCTCGGGCTCTGTCACGTGCTCGTGGAGAGAAGGGATCTGGACTTCATCCTCGACAGGAGCCCCGTGCTGGAGACGCTCTGCGTCCAGGGCAATGTGCTCAAGCTTCGCATCCGGCTCGTGAACCAGAGCCTCCGGTGCGTGCAGATCATTGGGTGCTTCATCGAAGAGATCTTCGTGCTGGACGCCCCAAATCTTGAGCGGTTCATCTATTCAGATGCTTGGCACCCTGTCGGCAACTGCACCACCACGGTCAAGATCGGCCATGCCCCCAAGCTGCACTTGTTGGGATACTTGGCCTTGGACCCACGAAAGCATGTCCTAGATGTCGGCAACACCATCATCAAGGTGCCTGGTTTCTCCATTGGTTCAATCCTACACTACCAATGCAAGTTTGTGTAATCTTTCTTTTCTTAATTGGGTGCATTGTGAATTTGTGATTGATTGCAATTGCAGGCTGGGATAGGGATGAGCCCAAGCACCATGTTACCAGGTGTGAAAATCCTGGCGTTGGAGGTGCGTTTCGCAGTCCGCAATGATGTCAAGATGATCCCAATTGTCCTCAGATGCTTTCCGAATGTTGAGACGCTCCACATCATGGTGAGGCCCCTGACGCTTTTATTGCCATCCATTTGCACCATCTTGCACCAGCATCATGCTGCTAATTGCTAATTGGTATCAATAGCTGATAGCTGATGGACTGCACATGCTTTTCTCTACCAATTTTTCAGTCTGGAGAAACCGATCAATCCACTGGCAAGATCAACCTGAAGTTCTGGCTCGAGTCTGGTACCATAGAATGCATAGAGTCATGCATCAAGTTGCTGGTTTTCCATGGTTTCCAAGGGGATCGAAGCGAACTCGCCTTCCTCAAGTTCTTCATTGAGAGCGCCTTTGTGCTGGAGGAGGCGGTGGTTCTGTTGGCCGCTGATCCGACGGATGAGATGATACGCAAGGTGGTGTTTCTTTTTTTACATGGAACGGGCCAGTGAAGCCTCCACACTATCGGTCGGCCGTTCTAGTCCTCGAGGCTTCGCTCAGAGCGCCAGGAGAGGATCTGATTTCTCCCTCAGCGACCCTTTTGCCAACTATTGTCGCAGCGACTTGTATCGTATGTCATCAGCCCGCCCCTTGTACTTGTGCTAGCCTGATTAGCTTCAGTGTCGAAGTTGGCAGTATCATTGTTGCAGCCATTGTTCTGCTGGTTGGCAATTACGGACCACTGTGTATGTGTTTCATGTGATTTCGTTAGCTAGGCTGTGATCTTGATGACAGCGGTGTTGCATTCACGGTTTTGGCTAAAAATATGTTTATTGTGACTGTGACAATGGTGTTGCATTGCACGGTTTTGGCTAAGAAATATTTGTTACGACATTATCTTATATCCTTGATCAGATCCTCTTTATGATGTGGTACGTTGCTTTGCTTTGCTTTGTGTCTTGTGCTTCTATGCTGTGTTTGTGTGCATATTTCCTTCATGCTGGTTGGCAATTACAGACTGCCGTGTCTGCGTTTCATGTGATCTCACTATCTAGATGTAATCTGATGACAGCGGTGTTATATTGCATGATTTTGGCTAAAAAATCTTTGTTGTGACAAGGTGTTACATTGTACTTTCGGCTAAAAAATGTTTATTATGACACCACCTTATCTTTGATCAAATTTTCTTCATGCTGTGGTAGCGTTGATTTGCTTTGTGATTTCTGGGTGTGCGTTGCGCGGTGCTGTGTGTTGCCCGTTCACGAGTAATTCTGGCTTATAGATGTGGCGTTTCTTCTCTGCAAAATAAAAGGATGGGGTATTGGTTGGGTGGCTCACAGTTGCAGAAACTGGATTGAAGCAGATGTGTATGCACGGTAATCAATGGTTTTGAATCTTTTTGAATGTGTTTTATGTTTGCTAGGTTTTATGTTTGGCGTTGGCTATTACAGCCCACTGTATCTGTGTTTCATGTGATCTCATTACTTAGGCAGCTAGCTGTGGTCTGATGACAGTGGTGTTGCACTCGCACTGCGCAGTTTTGGTTCAAAAATGTTTATTATGTCATTGGTGTTACACTGTAATTTTGGCTAGAAAATGTTTATTATGACATTACCCTATCCTTGATCAGATTTACTGCATGCTGTACTACGTTGCTCTGCTTTGTGATGACTTGTGCGTTGTGCTCTGTGTGCATATTTCTCATAGTTTTAAATAGCCGGCCATAGTCCCGCTATAACTGTTTGAGCATGTTGCCGCTAAATGATTTTATGTATAATTTGCCGCTATAGCTGTTTTTAAGGGCCGCCGCTATATGCCATAGCCCCGCTATAACTGTTTGAGCATGTTGCCGCTAAATGATTTCATGTATAATTTGCCGCTATAGCTGTTTTTAAGGGCCGCCGCTATATGCCATAGCCCGCTATTTAAAACGTTGATATTTCTTCAGGCTGTAGTTTTTGTTCACAAATACTTGTGGCTACAGATGGGGTATTTCTACCCTGCAAATGGAAAGATGGGGTACTGCTTGGGTGTTTTGCTGTTTGCAAGGTTTTACGATTGTTATCGCAATTGCGGAGACGGAATCAAGGCAGATTTGATATGGGCACTTCGCCGGCAATTGACGGTTTTGAAATTTTCAAGTGTGTTTGCTGTTTGCAAGCTTTTCTGTTTGCAGGTTAACTTTCGTCAGGGTTAGCTTGGAGGGCACAAGACCCCAACTGAAGGCTTGCTACTCTGCTATTGGCTCCATCCATCCATACGATGCAGGAGGAAACAGCTTTCATCGTGTAGCTCATGACTTTGGTTCATGGAGTCCCAGTTGATCTTCAAGGAGCATACATATGATGATATGAGCGATCAATGGGTTCCCAGGCATAAATAGGCCCGAGTCTGCCTTATTATAGGACCATGAACAACGAATGCACATCCACCAATACACAACCCATTCAGTCTCGCACGCTCACACACCCAAAACAAAGTTCTCAACTCTGGGCAACCACCAAACTAACCCCAAATTATAGTACACCACCCAAACACGCGCCACCGCGATCAGGACATCGTCGACGGTCAGGCGCTGCTCCGGGTAACGGCTGCGAA
Organism: Triticum dicoccoides; assembly: GCF_002162155.2. Classification (NCBI taxonomy): domain Eukaryota; kingdom Viridiplantae; phylum Streptophyta; class Magnoliopsida; order Poales; family Poaceae; genus Triticum; species Triticum dicoccoides. The sequence continues at coordinate 670,656,702 of NC_041384.1, forward strand.
GATGTCGGTGTACCCCACCACACCGACAAGGACGTCGTCCTCCTCGGCCTCCGCGTCGGTCACCCACACATGCGTGGCCCGGTGGGACAGCATCTGCGCCATGACGGCCGCGAGCGAGCTCGTGCTCCGGCACATCAGCGGCGAGCTCCGACCCCGGTACATGCTCCGCACCTGGTTCGCCTGGCTGTTCAGGAACCCAATGTTCCTGCTGCTGAACTTCTTCAGCAGCCTGGGAGAGCGCCCGGGCTCGGCGGACTCCTCCGACAACGACGAGCTGATGGAAGGCACCGCGAAGGCGGAGATGGGGGTCGACCCGTTCTCATCGGCGCCGATGACAAACTGCCCCGCCGACAGGTTCGCCAGCGCCCACGCGGCTGCCACGTAGTCACACTTCCACAGCTTGTAGGCGGAGATGTCCCCGATGATCTTGCGGACCCCATCCGGTGTCGTCTCGACCACGGCCACGCCGCATGGGTCCCCAGGGATCTTCTGGATCGCCTCCATGGCTGGCGCAGACGCCTCGACGTGGCAGTAGTGTGGGTTGATGGCTCCAAGGGTACAGATTGGAGACAGTGGGATGGGCGCGAGGGCGCCGAGGCACCCGATCAGGAACCGGAGGATGTCTTCCCTTGACAGGCAGCAAAACCTCTCCGTGCAACTGATAAATGGGGACAACTGCATGCTGCTGCTGCCAGCTGAGCTTGGGGATCCCGATTCCGAGTTCTTCATCCATTTCCCGTTGTAAAGCATCGAAAACCGCTTGGTGATGCCTGTCCAGGAGCCGTTCTTGCGGACAAGGAAGCGCTTCACTCCATGCCTCATCAACTCCAGCGCATCGATCAACCTTGCAAGACAATCAAACTTGGCTGAATAACAAAATACATATGTCAAACATCACATCTTTTAAAATGAATTTGCTTGAAAGGCAAAGGACTAAAAAAGCAGAGCAGTATGATTGGCAGACACATCATCCAGCTCAGACTCTTATGTCCTATTGAACTTTTTATTTGCGGGCAACTATTATGTCATCCCTAAGAATGTGACATTGGCTCACTACTTGGTGCTGCCAAATCATTTTGAGACATGATTGGGCTGCCTCGCATGTGTCATGTATTGCTCAGTTTATTTAAACTATTGTCTTGACTCTTGAATCCCTTAGCAGCCAGCACGGCTTCCACATGGATTGCTGCCTTCCTGATTGCGATGTTACATTGCCAAATGGAACCATGTTCCCACTTTGTTCCTCTTATGACAACACAATCAGAAGGACAAACTCTGCGCCATGTGAAAGCCATCTGGCTTGTTTAAGCTTCGGAATGGACTGGAGACACTTCACGATACTGGATGATAGCGTAAAATAGAAGCTAGATTGTAGAATGATCAGTCTACTCTAGGAATTGAGAAAAAACAAGAATATCCACAGATACTGATAGGTGAACACCTAGCAAATCTATGCTGTTGGTAACAGTCATGAGTTACAGTTTTTCAGTCTCGAGGAGCTATGTGATAGTCTTTTAAGTTGTTGTCAACAAATGGTCCCTAAAGGGGCAACTAAAATGATGGTTTAATGAAGAAAGCATGACCAGTTGTGGCATTTCTTTGGATCCTGAAGAAAAAAAACTGTGCACACAGGGATAGAGCAACTTAAACTTGAGCAGTGGATTTGCGACTAAGGCACATGACCTAGCAAAACAATATCCAGATTGCCACATTATTTCTGCCCGGAAGTTCGATCCAACTATATTTCATGAACAGGAGCGAAATTCAGTGACTCTTTAATGAAATTCAGCGACTCATAAGCATCAATCTTAAGCTCACACAAACCAGGTATGGATTAGGATCTGTTTTGAAGGCACTTAATCAAACTTTCCAGTTTTACCCAAGCATGACGGGCTCCAACGATCACGCCTTACCAACTATCCTTTTGTCTGAAAGAGATTGTGTTAAATACAACCGCTATCCCAGTTTTAGTATCCAGTAAGCACAACTTCAGGCAGCTTCACTGAGCAGTAAGCACTTCCTGATTTACACCCACAGCAGCAGTCAGCACAGAAGAGTAATTTAACCACAAAGGCACAAACCCCCAGTGATCTCTTACAGATGCAGAAAGACCCAAAAACAATTTTGTACTACCCGCATACAAGACAAAGATCACCAACCAGACCGCATTAAACAACAGAGGCTTGCGCATCAGCATTCGGCTGTAGTGAAGCACCCCGAGGGAGCAGGCAGGGGCAGATCCGAGCTGAGCCTGAGTCAATAGAGCCACAGTGCGTAGACTGAATCGCCACTGCCTACGACTATGAAACCGCAGACGAGTGATGCCTGAAGACTTGGAGATTGGGTGGGACTCCTGATGGGACGGGCGGGGGCACGACGGCGGCGAGAAGGGACGGGTCGAGGACCAAGAACTGACCTGGTGCCGGGATCGACCTCCCGGAGCAGGTCCTGGTTGGGCTGCACGGCCTCGCCGACGGCGGCGCGCATGGCGCGGTCGCCGGCGCCGGCGGCGGCGAGGAAGGCGGCGATGTCGACGGCGGAGATCATGCCGAGGAAGCGGGCGCCGGAGGGCGGGTCGTCGGGGGCGGCCCGCGCGCGCCAGACGGGCACGGCGCCCTCGGGGCTGCCGGCGATGGCCCGCGCCGCGTCGTCGAGCGTGTCGGCGTCGCTGAGCTCGGCGATCTCGGGCTTGCCGACGGTGAGGTCGCCGACGACGTGGTGGTAGAAGACGGCGGCCATGGGCTGGCGGCGGGGGGGCGCGGGGTTATAAGAGCGAGTGGAGGAGGAGCAGGTGGAGGAAGAGCCTGGAGGGGCCGACGGCGGGGGAGGAGGAGGGGGAGGCGGCGGAGGGGTCACCGGCGGCGCGGGTGCGGGGGTCGCCGGCCATGTCGGAGGGAGGGAAAGCCCATTAAGAGCACGGGGAGCAGATGGAAAATTGAGGCCGGCTGTGGGTGACGCGAGGGAGGGGGATATGCGACGCGATGCGGTGGGAGGAGACCGGCTGGCTGGCTGGGGTTAAATCAGCTCCGTGGCCGTGCTTTGAGATTCGGGGTGGTCGGCCGATGGATCACTATTGTGATTTAAGCATGCATTTATTGTGTGCCATGTATAATCTGTGAATCTGGCAGAATGATCGATCAACCACGTGGCGTTCATAGTGAGTTGACAACATCTAAACAGAAGGACGGACCAGTTGTACGGTTACGAGGACAGTGGTATCCCAGCCCGCCATGATTCAAGTCGTAAAGTTGACAGCGGTGCTCGCATTTTCTTGAATTTATTTCAGGCTTTTCGTTGGTGTGTGTTCAGTGGAAGGAGACGTTCTTGTTCGACTATGAAGATGTCTTTGGCAACTTCATCAATCTTAAGATGATGTGCCGGCTTAATCTCTCAGATGTGTTCATAAGGGTAGGATGTTCTTGCGCGCATTCATATAAGTGAATATATTGTGCGTATGTATGAGCATTTGTGTGTATGCCATGTTTATAAAACAATCTAAATGGAAGGATTGAAGGCTTGCGAGGGTGGATGTTGGTGCGTATACAAGTGTTTACCTTTGTGCCTTGTCTTTTCCAAAGGAAAAAAGAAGATATAATCAATGAACGACTATCTGGGTAACCCTCCACTTTTGAGTGCTGTTCTTTGCCAACGATTCAAACTTACTAGTAACTTATTGTTTGTTTGTTTCTTTTTCGCGGGTGAGCTAGTAACTTACTGGATAAAGTACTTCAAATTGAATAACTGAAAATTACATGACATCAAAGATACATAACAACAAAGCTAAAGTCACATGAAGTTTCTTTCGGAAGCCGACATCTCTAGCTACACAAAAGACTAAACATGAACATGCTCGACTAATCTCGAATGTTTTGAGGAGTCGTGTCATGTCTCGCCTCGCGTGATATGAATAGTCCACACCAGTATGTGAGAACTTGAGGTGACTGACACATTTGTTGTTGAAGATGCAACTATTGCAAGGCGGCCACTTATTCGTGATCATATTGTAGTAGGAGAAGACAGAGAGCACCTACTGAGATATCAAAAATGAAAGAACCCCTCGCTAATGCACACACGACACCACACATGACACTAGCATTAGTGCCACCACCGCCCAGATAAACCCAATCAACGGGCAGATTTTTGATTGGCCTGCTGTGCCTAGTGGCTAGCCTGATTGTTGATGTGATGGTCAATTAGGGCTGGATCAAAAGCACATAGTTTGTGAGATTAATAAGCGCTCGATAGCTTAGCTCGTTAAGATCGTAAGTCGCTCCTTAGCGAAGAGGCCAATCGTTGATCTCGGTCTGTTAAATTTAATGAGCTAACAAGCTCGTTCGTACATCATGACACATATTCTCATCTTATTCGCTTTCTTCTATAATGTAGTGCATATAGGTATTTTAAAATTCAAACCTCACAAACTTTGATCAAATCTCCGAAGAACAATATTTACGTCTAGAATGTCAAACATATAGAACGGAGGAAGTAGATGATAATTTTTTCATTGTGCCTCAACCCGTATATCAATCTAATCAACTCATCTCAACTCATAGGAGGCAACAAACTACTGCACCTTCTCTTGTAGTCACAATCTTCCTTTGCAAAATTTACACCGACACACTCATTCTATATGCTATAACACATCGTAGTCTGTTAAGAGCATCTCCAACAGCCGCGCCAAAAGACGCGCGCGCGGTAAACTGGCTTTTTAGCGCGCGCTGGACGTTTTCGTGCGCTCCAGCGGTGAAGGAAAACGATTGCACGTGTGGGAGAAAAGGCGACAACTCGCGCGCTAGATTTGGCGCACCGCGTCCGGCGCGCCTATAAAATTGCAGCGCCCTCTGCCGCTCTCTCATCGCTCCTTCTACCGCTTTCTCTCCTCGCCGCCGACACGACACCATCGTGCCATCATGCCGCCTCGCCGCCGGGGAGCTTCGGGCTACCGCGGCATCCGCATGCGTCCGTCCGGTGCCTACTCCGCCGAGATTCGGGCGGGCGGCGGCATGCGCCTCCGCCTCGGAACCTTCGACACCGCCCAGGAGGGCACCCACGCGTGCGACGCTGCGGCGTGGTGCCTCCGGCGGTCCCGTCAGGACATAAACTTCGCCGACGTGGCGACGCGGGAGCGGGCACAGGAGTTGGCGCCTTTCCCGCGGCTTCTCACTGACGAGGATCGTCGCAAGAACCGGAGGCGGGAGCGCTGTCTCAGCCTGGCCGAGATGGACAAGGAAGCCATGGCGTTGTGGAGCCATCGCTTCCCGCAAGACATCATCAACGAGGAACGGTTCTTCGCTGAGAGGAGAGCGGAGAGGGCGAAGAGGAGGAAGGAGCGAGCCGCCTATCGCGAGGACAAGCGAACACGGAAGGTGGTCGCTAAATACAACATCGCGCTAGGAGATGCGTCCTCCTGAGACTCCGACGACGAGCGGTTCCTTGACGCCTATGCTCAGACGTTAGAGGAGGACACCACCGAGGCAGAGTCCGAGTCTGACGAGTAGTACTAGTTTTTCGTTTTATTTTGTATCGTAGAAGCAGTCTATGTGACGAACTATGAACTATCTGTCGTAGGAGAAGACTATGAACTATCTACGCACTATTTTGTATCAACTATCTCCATATTTGTACTATCGAAACCAAATATGTATCAAATCGTAGTTCAAATAGTAGGAAAAAAACAGATAAAATATAGCGTGCCTGCTGAAGCGGCTCGGGCGCTTTATTTTGCGGCAGCCGCTGAAGCCAGCGCACTCGCCGCACCCAAAAGCTGCCTCACCCGGCACAGTATTCGGTTGGAGATGCTCTAATAAGCACTTTCGAGCTTAACAAGAGTTTTTTTATTAAGCTTAACGAGCTAAACCAACCAAAGCCATAAAGAGCTGAGCCTTAATCGAGTCGAGCCAAGCAGCTCGTTAGCTCGATGGACCACCAACTGATACCAACACCACGAGCCCACGACCACCACCCGCGCGCCCAGTTCTACAATGAATCTTAGACTAGTCATAGTAGGAATAACTTAGCTAGTAATATAGCGCATTTAAAAAAAATATTTATGTGGCAAGTAATTAATGAGAGGTGGTAACATAATATATTACTGTAATATAGCGCTTTCCAAGATAAGATAAGTCTACAAGCTAATAAATGAAGTCATCTGATACTACTATTATATTACTTTGCATTACGAAGGTAGTAACTTAGGCTAGTGTCATATACATGACACTAGTCTAAGTTACTCCTCACTATGACCAACCTTAGAGCAACTTCAATGGGGCGACCCATTTTGTCCGCGGCCGTCCGTTTGGGTCGGCGCGGACAAAAAAGCCGGCCCAACGCGCTGACCCAAATGGACGCGCGTCCGCTTTCGTCCGTCTGCCGACCCATTTTCGGTCCATTTTTTAGCCTGATTTGCGTTGGCGCGGACACAAGACGAACGCGCGCACGCTCGCCTTCTTTCCTCACCGGGCCCGCTAGTCGATGGCACATTGAATTCACACCCTCGCTCGCCTGCTACGTCGCCGACGCCACCGGCCATTTTTTCAGATAAAAATGGATACATAGATAGTTCTACCTGAAGGAAATATGCCCTAGAGGCAATAATAAAGTTATTATTTATTTCCTTATATCATGATAAATGTTTATTATTCATGCTAGAATTGCATTAACCGGAAACATAATACATGTGTGAATACATAGACAAACAGAGTGTCACTAGTATGCCTCTACTTGACTAGCTCGTTAATCGAAGATGGTTATGTTTCCTAGCCATAGACATGAGTTATCATTTGATTAACGGGATCACATCATTAGGACAATGATGTGATTGACTTGACCCATTCCATTAGCTCAGCACTTGATCGTTTAGTTTGTTGTTATTGCTTTCTTCATAACTTATACATGTTCCTATGACTATGAGATTATGCAACTCCCGTTTGCCGGAGGAACACTTTGTGTGCTATCAAACGTCACAACGTAACTGGGTGATTATAAAGGTGCTCTACAGGTGTCTCCGAAGGTACTTGTTGGGTTGGCGTATTTCGAGATTAGGATTTGTCACTCCGATTGTTGGAGAGGTATCTCTGGGCCCTCTCAGTAGTGCACATCACTTAAGCCTTGCAAGCATTGCAACTAATAAGTTAGTTGCGGGATGATGTATTATGAAACGAGTAAAGAGACTTGCCGGTAACGAGATTGAACTAGGTATTGAGATACCAACGATCGAATCTCGGGCAAGTAACATACCGATGACAAAGGGAACAACGTATGTTTATATGCAGTCTGACCGATAAAGATCTTCGTAGAATATGTAGGAGCCAATATGAGCATCCAGGTTCCGCTATTGGTTATTGACCGGAGACATGTCTCGGTCATGTCTACATAGTTCTCGAACCCGTAGGGTCCGCACGCTTAAAGTTTCGGTGACGATTGTACTATGAGTTTATGTGATTTGATGTACCGAAGGTAGTTCGGAGTTCCGGATGGGATCGGGGACATGATGAGGAGTCTCAAAATGGTCGAGGCGTAAAGATCGATATATTGGACGACTATATTCGGACATCGGAAAGGTTCCGAGTGATTCGGATATTTTCGGGTACCGGGGAGTTACGGGAATACGAGGAAGAAGTAATAGGCCTCATGGGCCAAGTGGTGGAAGAGAGGAGGTAGGGCGCGCGGCCCCCCTAGCCCAAATCGAATTGGACTAGGGGGTCGGCCCCCCTTTCCTCCTTTTCCTCCTTCTCCTTCCTTCTCCTTCTCCTCCTTCCTTTCCTCCTCCTGGCACGCCCATAGAGGGCCGGCTGGCCTCCCCCCTTGCTCCTTTATATAGAGGGGTAGGGGGGCACCTCTAGACACACAAGTTGATCAGTTGATCTCTCCCAGCCGTGTGTGGTACCCCCTCCACCATATTCCACCTCGGTCATATCGTAGCGATGCTTAGGAGAAGCCCTGCGTCGGTAGCAACATCATCACCGTCACCACGCCGTTGTGCTGATGGAACTCTCCCATGAAGCTCTGCTGGATCGGAGTTCGCGGGACGTCATCGAGCTGAACGTGTGCTGAACTCGGAGGTGTCGTGCGTTCGATACTTGGATCGGTCGGATCGTGAAGACGTACGACTACATCAACCGCGTTGTGCTAACGCTTCCGCTTTCGGTCTACGAGGGTACGTGGACAACACTCTCCCCTCTCGTTGCTATGCATCACCATGATCTTGCGTGTGCGTAGGAAAATTTTGAAATTACTACGTTCCCCAACAGTGGCATCCGAGCCTAGGTTTTATGCGTTGATGATGTGCACGAGTAGAACACAAGTGAGTTGTGGGCGATTGTAAGGGCATATTTATCCCTAAGTGTTTTGGTGATTGATGACAATGCATTTGCGGACTAATCGTGTGCCTTGAGTATTCCAGACATTTCATTGCTAGGCACAAGAAGATTGGGTGCCCCTCGAAGACTGACAAAGACGGCGTCTTTTCTACGTTTCTTTTTGGTGGATTTGAGTCGTAGGAAAGCCGTACTATTAAGAGGGGGTCCACATTGGAAAGGTTTGGGTGGAATCATCATGTACACGTCTCCTTCTTGTCCCCTCCTTTTTCCTTGGAGCTTCCTCCGTTTTCTTGCCTCCCTTGTCTGGCTGCTGTGGTTGGTCATGGTAATACTGCTCCCAGGAAAACGGTAGTAGCGTAGGCATCCGTGGTAGTATCGCACGGTGGCGCGGTAGTACCGCAGGTGCCCACGGTAGTACCGCTCCCCTGGAGCCGCACTACCGCTGCCCACCAGGCTAGTGCCGCCCCTTTGCGGTAGTAGGGGCGGATGTAACTTTTTACATCCGCACCTACCATGGTAGTATCGTTTTCGCCGAGCGGTAGTACCGCGCTATGAAGTCAGGCAGTAGTACCGCCCCTCGACGGTACTACTGTGTCGGGTTTTTGCTACTTCCGTTTCTTTGCGGAAGTAGGCACGGAAGTTCCCTTCCCCCTGGCTGGGGGTTTTTGCCTTGCGGTAGTACCGCATGAGGGGCGCGGTAGTACCGCGCGTGCGGAAGTACCGCCCCCAGCTCCTGCGCGTCTATTTATCTTTACTGTCGCTGGGGTTGCGGCAGTACCGTGGGTCGGTACGGTAGTACCGCACAGCCGTGCGGTGGTACCGCTTGGTTGCAAGCAGTAGTACCGCGCGGCCTTGCAGTAGTACCGCTGGCCAGGCGCGGTAGTACCGCTGGCCGTGGGCTAGTTGGTGGGTAACGGTTGGATCCTTTCCCACACTATATAAGGGGTCCCCTTCTTCCCTGTTGACTCACCTCTTCCACCCCCAAGCTCCATTATTGCTCTAAGCTCCATTTTCGCCCGATCTCACTCCCTAGCCGACCAAACTTGTTGATTTGCTCGGGAGTGGTTGAGAAGGCCTCGATCTACACTTCCACCAAGAGATATTTGATTCCCTCCACTAACCCCTTGCGGATCTTGTTACTCTTGGGTGTTTGAGCATCCTAGATGGTTGAGGTCACCGCGAAGCCATAGTCCATTATGGTGAAGCTTCGTGGTGTTGTTGGGAGCCTCCAATTGAGTTGTGGAGATTGCCCCAACCTAGTTTGTGAAGGTTCGGTCGCCGCCTCCAAGGGCACCAATAGTGGAATCACGGCATCTCGCATTGTGTGAGGGCGTGAGGAGAATATGGTGGCCCTAGTGGCTTCTTGGGGAGCATTGTGCCTCCACACCGCTCCAACAGAGACGTACTTCCTCTCAAAGGGAAGGAACTTCGACAACACATCCTCGTCTCCACCGTCTCCACTCTTGGATATCTTGTGCCTTTACTTGTGCAAGCTTATTTGTTTCATATATCTTGCTTGCTTGTGTTCCTATCCTTGTTGCATCATATAGGTTGCTCACCTAGTTGCATATCTAGACAACCTACTTTGATGCAAAGTTTAAATTGTTAAAGAAAAGCTAAAAATTGTTAGTTGCCTATTGACCCCCCCTCTAGTCAATCATATCGATCCTTTCAATTGGTATCAGAGCCTCATCTCTTTACTAAGGACTTTACCGTCCAAAGAGTATGGTTGATACCGTAGACGGTGTGGAGGAACACTCCGGTGTGAATCCGACCTCGTCTACGGGCGATGGGGGAACCTCGGTCTCTCATGAGGAGTTCAATGTGGCCTTGGAGACATTGAAAACCTCCATGACGACTGAAGTTGAAAGCATGTTTACTAAATTTCTTGAGGGGCTTAAACTATCCACCGCACCGTTGAAAGTGGGTGACCCCACCGACAAGGTGACGGATGCTATCCCCGACAAGGGGGAAGCTAGTAGTGAAAAGGCTCCTTCTTCTAGTGGTAAAAATGGCACCGGCATCTTTGCTCATGTGGAACCACCACTTGTTTATGGTGGAACGGTTCCTTCCACTCATTTGAATCATGCCGGTCCTCCCCCTAAGATTGTGAAAAATGAGGACTTTGATTCTTGGGTTTACCGCTTTAAACATCATTTAAATCATGTGAACACTAACCTTTGGAGACTCATTGAAAAAGGTTTCTATCCGCATGATCCAAGCAACTTCACTCCTCGAGAAGCCGCGGACAATCAATTCAATGAGAATGCTCTCTTCATCATTCAAGATGCAATTCCACCCGAAGACCTACCTCATCTTCGTCCCTTCGCCTTGGCCAAAGATGCATGGCATTGTGTTATCTCTCTCTACCGGGGAAGCGCAAGCATTCAATGCTCCAACTATGAAGTGGTGCAAGATGAGGCCGATGAGTTTGCAATGAAAGAAGATGAAGAACCTCGTGAGCTTTATCGGAGAGTAACCAAACTCGCGGTCTCACTACGAGATCACGGGAGCAAGGACACAGATGACAATTGGATCAAGCGCAAATTCCTCAAGGCAATGATGCCCTATCACAAGGCCATGTCCTCCGTCATTTGTCAAAGACCGGACTTCCACACTTTGACCTCAAGCGAAGTGTTGGATGAGTTTGTGGCCATGAACATTTTGGACAAGACCGCCGACAATGCGGTGCTTCGTTCTCAAAGGGCAAAGAAGCCTAACCTTGCATTGAAGGCCAAGCTCACCGTTGAAGAAGAAGAAGAGGAAGAAGAGGAGAGCAACCCCGAAGATACGAAGTATGCGTATCATGAACACATGGCACTTGCTTCAAGGCAATTTTGGAGCAAGAAAAACTCGAGGCCAAACTTTAGCAAAAACAACTCAAGTGGCACGAAGAGCAAGCAACGTGTAAGGACTTGCTACAATTGTGGCAACGTGAATCATTTTGTTGCCGAGTGCCCATATGAGAAGATTGAAGACAATGGTGGCAAGCTCATCCGAAAGGACAAGGCCAAGTCGTTCCCCAACAAGAGCAACTTCACCAAGAAGACTCCTCCCAAGGCATTGGTGGTACAAGAAGAGTACAATGAGGATGATGACGATGATGAAAGTGATGAGTCGGTTGCCATGGCCTCCGTTGCCATTGCGACGACTCCACGGGTGTCTCTCTTCGACTCACCCAATGAGAGCATCACCGCCAAGTGCCTCATGGCTAAAGCCACCAACAAGGTAACCTCCAACATCAAAACTACCATCATTAATCATCCTTCTCCGACGGATAGCATTAATGAACTTGAGGAAGCTAATGTGGAGGCTAATGAGTTTGAGGCCTTTATGGGCAAACTCAAGGGAAAATCCAAGAGGCACTTTGTTGCTCTCTTGGAACAACTTGGTGAAGCCAATGACATGATCGAGGCTCACGAAAACACCATCACTAAGATGGAAGGGCATAGTCATGACTATGCCGATGAGATTTCGGATCTTTCCAATGCTCTTGAGGAAAAGCGTGGTCTTCGTTTGGCTCTTGAGGAGTCACACAACATTGATCATGCTAAGTTAAAGAAAGACACAACGTTGATCATGCTAAGTTAAAGAAAGATTATGATCATGTCCTCATTGTTCCTCATGTGCTAAACTCCGAGAAGGCCGAACTTGAGGTTGATTTTACTAGACTCAAAGAGGAGTTTGATCTATTTGACAAGGCTCACAAGGTCTTGAAGGGTGCTCATGCTAGCCTCAAAGAGTCTCATGATCAACTTCAAGTAAAGCTAACCAAGGAAAAAGCCACTTTCCCTCGTATGATGTTAATTGATAATGCAAATGCTACTAACCCGTGTTGTGAGCATGTGCATCTCGTTGAGGAGAACGCTAAGCTAAATGGGCAACTTGAGAGAGGTCTTGCTACTTGCATACAAGGCAAGAAGAACCTCAACGATCTCTTGATCAACCAAAGGGGAGTTGTGGCCAAGGAAGGGGTTGGGTACGTGCCCGACTCCAAGAACAAGAAGAAGAATGACAAGACCAAACGACCTCCTCCTCTCATGCAAACCTTTGTGAAGGAGGGAGAGAGTGCCTCCGAGGAGAAGAAGAAGAACAATGCAAAGGGTGGCAATGTCAAGAAGGGCAATGCCACCCCTCCCAACAAAGCCGGCGATTTTAATCCTTCTTATGTGTTATGCCGTGCTAGTGATGGGCATGTTTATGCCAAATTTGTTGGTTCTCTTCATGTATACATTGAATGGTCTATTTGGGTTCCAAAGACCCTTGTTACTAACATCAAAGGACCCATTACAAAATGGGTACCTAAAACCAAGCATTGATCTCTTGTAGGTGTTTGCTTCCGGTGGGGGATCATGGTTGCTCGATAGCGGAGCTACAAATCATATGACCGGAAGCAAGGACTTGGTGGTGGACGTGCACAAGGTTCCATCTATTCCCACCAATGTCGAGTGGGGTGACGCCTCATCTTCTAAGGTATTGGGACTTGGCAAGGTGGTCATCTCTCATGATCTCACGATCGAGAAGGTCATGCTTGTTGAGTCCCTTGCATACAATTTACTTTCCGTTCGTCAACTTGCAATCATGGGCTTTGCCACTTTCTTTGATATCGATACCATGGCCCTCTTGTGGAGCAAGACTCTTAAATTAGCCTTTGTTGGGCATGTCGAGAACGGTCTATATGTGATTAACTTTTCGGAGCAACCCACTAAGACCGCGACGTGCCTAATGGCTAAAGTTGATGTGGGATGGCTTTGGCATCGCCGTTTAGCCCACGTCAATATGAGATCTTTGCAAAGTCTCCTCAAGGGGGACCATGCCCGTGGACTAACGAATGTTAGTTTTGCTAAAGATCGTGCTTGCAGTGCTTGTATCGAAGGAAAGCTACATGAGAAGGCTCACCCTCCCACGACTATCATTTATTCAAAGAGGCCTTTGGAGCTCCTTCACATGGATCTCTTTGGGCCTCCATCCTTCGATAGTCTTGGAGGTAGGAAGTATTGCTTGGTGATTGTGGATGACTACTCAAGGTACACGTGGGTGTATTTCTTCAAGAGGAAGAGAGAGACCCAACAAATCGTCATTGACTTTGCAAATGAAGCACAACGTCAATACAATGCAAAGATCTTGACAATAAGAAGTGACAACGGCACCGAGTTCAAGAACTACACCTTGGATGAGTTTCTTAGTGATGAGGGGATCAAGCATCAATATTCTGCACCTTACACCCCTCAACAAAACGGTGTTGCGGAGAGGAAGAACCAGACGTTGATGGATGCGGCAAGGACCATGATGGCGGAGTTCAAGTCTCCGTACAACTTTTGGGCCGAAGCCATCAACACCGCGTGTCATGCACCCAATTGGCTATACCTCCGCAAGGTCTTGAACAAGACTCCATATGAGGTACTCACCGGTAACAAGCCCAACCTCAAGTACTTCCGGGTGTTCGGGTGTAAGTGTTTCATTCTCAAGAAAGGTGTTCGGTTGTCTAAATTTGAGGCTAGAGCTTATGAGGGCATATTTGTTGGTTATGCTACAAACTCTCATGCTTACCGTGTCCTCAATAAATCCACGGGACTTACTGAGGAGACATGTAACGTGGAGTTTGATGAGAATAACGGCTCCCAAGTGGAGCAAAGTGGCACTTGTGATGTAGGTGATGAAATTCCTCCCCAAGCCATAAGAAGAATGTGTGTTGGCTTTATCCTACCCATTGAGGAACCCCTTGTGGCCGAAGGAGAAGGACAAAACTCCACTCAAGCGGAGCCATCACCAACCCAAGGCCCACACGCTTCCGAAGAACAACATGAAGGCCCTCATCCTCAAGAACATGACCAAGGGCAAGATCACGCTCAAGACGGTGTTGACACATCTAGTGACGCCCAAGGTCAAGTTCTCTCCTCCGAGCAAGTTCAAGCACAAGAACAAGCTCAAGACGACGCTCAAGATGATCAAGTGACCACTCCTCGTCTCACCCCCGAGGAGGAATTAGAGCGTCGTGCCGCCAAGGTTGCTTCCAAGCTCTCCACCAAGGATCATCTCATGACGAATGTGCTTGGAAGCTTACGAAAGGGGGTAAGAACTCGTAGACAATTAGCAAATTATTGTGAGCATCACGCGTTTGTATCTTGTGTGGAACCCCACAAGGTCTATGAGGCGCTAGAAGATCCGGATTGGCTCAATTCCATGCATGAAGAACTCAACAACTTCGAGCGCAACAAAGTGTGGAGATTGGTGCCAAGACCGACGGGGAACCACAATGTCATCGGAACCAAGTGGATATTTAAGAACAAGCAAGATGCCCATGGGATTATCATTCGCAACAAGGCTCGTTTGGTAGCACAAGGCTACTCCCAAGTCGAGGGTATCGAATACGGTGAAACCTTTGCTCTCGTTGCTCATCTTGAATCTATTCACATGTTGATTGCCTATGCTTCTCATCATAACTTTAAGTTATAACAAATGGATGTGAAGAGTGCTTTTCTTAATGGTCCCATTAATGAATTGTTTTATGTCAAGCAACTCCCCGGGTTCGAGGATCCCTACTTTCCCGATCATGTGTATCAACTCGATAAGGCACTCTATGGCCTTAAACAAGCCCCACGTGCGTGGTATGACCACCTTACCGAGTTGTTACAAGACCGTGGTTTCGAAGTTGGGCTAATCGACCCCACTCTTTTTACTAAGAAGGTCAAAGGGGAGTTGTTTGTGTGCCAATTATATGTTGATGATATTATCTTTGGTTCCCCTAACAAAGCTTTCAATGAGGAATTTGCCGCTCTCATGACCTCAAAGTTCGAGATGTCTTCCATGGGAGAGTTGAAGTTCTTTCTAGGGTTTGAAGTGAAGCAAAGAAGAGAAGGAAACTTCATCAATCAAGCCAAATATACTCAAGACATGCTCAAAAGATTCAAGCTAAGTGATGTCAAGCCGGCTTCCACTCCCATGCCCACCAAGTGCCAACTTGACATAGAAAGCGGTGGATCAAAAGGTATATCGCTCCACGATAGGTTCCTTGCTTTACCTTTGTGCATCTAGACTGGATATCATGTTGAGTGTGGGAATTTGTGCATGTTTTCAAGCCGCACCTAAGGAAAGTCACTATGTGGCGGTCAAACGAATCTTTCAATATTTGGCTCATACCCCAAACTTTGGCCTATGGTACCCAAGAGGAGCAAACTTCAAGCTTGTAGGGTATTCGGATTCTGATTGGGTGGGAGACAAAGTGGATAGGAAGTCCACTTCCGGAGGGTGCCAATTTCTTGGTTGCTCTTTGGTAAGTTGGTCTTCCAAAAAGCAAAGTTATGTGTCTCTCTCGTCCACCGAAGCGGAGTATGTGGCGGCCGGTAGTTGTTGTGCACAACTCTTATGGATGAGGCAAACTTTAAAGGATTACGGTGTCATTTGTGACAAAGTGCCTCTTTGGTGTGACAATGAAAGTGCCATCAAGATCTCTCTCAACCCGGTGCAACACTTCAAGACGAAGCATATTGAGATTCGGTATCACTTCATCCGGGATCACATTAGGCGAGGAGAGATCGAGCTCAACTATGTCAACACTCATGATAACCTTGTAGATATCTTCACGAAGCCCTTGGATGAAGCAAGATTTTGCGAGTTAAGGCATGAGCTAAATATCATTGATTCAAGCAATGTTGCTTGAACCCTTGCACACCCCACCATACTCAACATGTTGTCCTGTTTAGATGTAGGCATGGACATAGGGGGAGTGATGTTCTCTCAATGAACTCTCCCTCCCCCATTATGCATAAATCGATCAAGTCTTTCACATTAGCCATGTTTGATAGTACTTGTGCTTCAAAGACGAGTTGTGGTCATGGACCCAAGGATAATTCTTCGTGGTGCCATACGAATTGACTCAAACATAGGTGGCTACGGCCACCGCCCTCTCTTTGGAGAGGTGGTGTCTCGTGGTTGTTTCGTTTGTCGTGTGCCTTTCTGGCTTTGTGTGTTGCGTGGTCTTGTGGTGTCGTGTTGGCTCGGAGTGTTTGTGCAAAGACCCAGTTATTCATGTGCTCGAAACGTGCATCTTCTTGAGCTCACGGTACTACCGCGGCTGGCCGCGGTACTACCGCTTTGGGAGGCACGGTACTACCGCGCCACAGCACGGTACTACCGCTCAGGTGTGGTACTTCGGAAGTACCGCGCCGGGCGGTACTACCGCGTTGGGGCACGATACTACCGCACCGTCGAGGGAGCGTGGGGTTATGACTCGAGCAGGGGAGTTCCAACTCCCCATACCCATTCATTTGTTTCTCTCCCCACATCTCTCTCTCTCTCTCGCTCAAGAACGGCGCCGGAGGCCCTCGGCGGATCTCCGTCTCCGGCCATTCTCCTCGGATTCCGACCAGTGGGATCATTCCCCACCACTTCCTCTTGCCATGGACAAAGGTTTTTCCCCAAATCCCTCTTTTTCTTGGTTGTTCTCTTGCTTCTAGGTTTTTGGGGAGAAACTTGTTGTTCTTGAGATTTTAGGCCAAATCTATGCAAGAGTAGGATGTAGGAGAGTCGTGATGCGTAGGAATCATACTTGATATGCTGTCTTGTGGTAGCTTTGTCCAACCGTAGTACCGCCGTGGTTTTGCGGGCTTTTCTCAGATTTGAACTTGTTCAGATCTGACGCGGTGCGATACTACCGTGTCTGATGTGCGGTACTACCGCTCTTGCGGTACTACCGCCCGTCAGGTGCAGTACTACCGTGCTAGCTCGTGCGGTACTACCGCTCAGCAGACGCGGTACTACCGCGCTAGCCGAGGCTCTAAGGTCGTACTACCGCTCCTAGACCCGGTACTACCGTGACCTTGCACGGTACTACCGCGTCTAAGAGCAGTACTACTATCTTAGCTTCGCAGCACTTGGTAGTACTACCGTAGGGATCAAATCTCTCTCTAGGCATTTATCATGTGTGCTTTCTGCTTGTTTCTCTAGCTTTGTTGTGGTCTTTGCATTAATCCCTCTTGGCTGTTGTGGGTGTTTTGCATTTTTGTGTCTCAGGTGGTGGCTCTCGTCGTTCCAATCCCAGTCGTGACACTGGCTCCAAGCGTCTACGCAACCCCCAAGATGAAGCCCCAGAGGGCTCCAATGCCCCCAAGTGCAATGTCAAGACCACTGCCAACAAGCAAAAGGAACCTGCTAAGGGCATGGACGAGATTTCTGTCTCTGAGTATGTCGAACGCCGGAGGATCAATCCCTATGTGACTCCTCGGGCTGTGCTCAGAGGCACCGAGAGTTCATGGACCTGCTGCACATTCCTGATGACGGGCTTCACACCCCCGTTGGTGTTCGCCCCATGCCAACTCTGAGTCTGCCAACAAGAACCTGCTCAGCCTTTCCTTGTTGAGAAGGTGCTCCCCAATGGAAAGTTAACTTGGGTGTTAAACTCCTTTCTGGATATCATGCATTGTATCTTCTGCAAAACTCTGTTCCCACGCATTGGCGACAAGGACAAGGTCCATGCATATCTAGTGGACATGTTGCTCCTGTGTGCAGAGGCACGTTCTTCTCAGACTCAGCCACTTGATGTCTCACACATCATATGGTGTGAGCTTCGGTTTGCGGTGTTCACTCGCAAGGTACCTATCTATGGACCGTACATGTTTCTGCTGCTCTCCACCACTTGGGAGAAGATGTACCCGGGTGATGAGTTCCTTGCTCCAGACTGGATTCGCCATGAGTCCATCAGCCTCCGCGTCAAGCCCAACTGGGCCAACACCACTACCCGTGCTGAGGCCTCTTCTGCTAGGAGGGCTGCTGGTGAGGAGGAGGCTGCTGCTGAGAATGTTGCTGAGGACCGTGCTGCTAGGTCCACCACTCCTTCCTCTGAGCCGTCATGGGCCAAGAAGCTAAAGGACAAGATGAAGACTCTCTTCTGCATGCAGACAAAGGGACAGTACAGGGCTCACGTGGCAGACAAGGAGAGTTTCCGCCGTGACAAGAAGGTTATGAGGCTATTTGGAGAGGATGTGTCTGGCGGGTCTGAGGATGTCATCACACCTGAGGCTGCCTGGATGTCAAAGCAGGGATACAAGTGGACCAGTTCAGAGGATGACTTCGAGGAGACTATCCCCGTCGCTAAGTTTGACACGGAGCACGAGAAGCAGTGGGACGACTTCTCTGCCTGAGCCACCTCGTGTGTGTAGGTGTCCTCTCTGCCTTTTTGGCGTCTCGATGCCAAAGGGGGAGAGAGAGTAGGGATTTGCGTTGTGTTGTGCTTGGTGCATTTATTTGCTTTTTCTTTTGGACCTCGTTTGTGCTTGTTTGCTCTTGTTTGGTTTGTGCTTTCGAGACCTTTCCTCATATGGTGTAAGACATATGCACTTTATCTATCGTAGTTAACTTATGTGTGTGCTATCTTGTCCAGTGATAGATATGCCTTGTCTCTATAATATAGGGGGAGCTTTGATCCTAGTATTCGTGTGCCGTGCAGTCCAAAGCACTCATCTAGGTGGCACACATCTAGGGGGAGCCCGTCTATATTCTAGAGAGGAGGGGTTTGCATTTACTTAATTTTATTTTCCTTGTGCAAATCCCGTATTGTCATCAATCCACCAAAAAGGGGGAGATTGTAAGGGCATATTTATCCCTAAGTGTTTTGGTGATTGATGACAATGCATTTGCGGACTAATCGTGTGCCTTGAGTATTCCAGACACTTCATTGCTAGGCACAAGACGATTGGGTGCCCCTCGAAGACTGATGAAGACGGCGTCTTTTCTACGTTTCTCTTTGGTGGATTTAAGTCATAGGAAAGTCGTACTATTAAGAGGGGGTCCGCGTTGGAAAGGTTTGGGTGGAATCATCATGTACACGTCTCCTTCTTGTCCCCTCCTTTTTCCTTGGAGCTTCCTCCATTTTCTTGCCTCCCTTGTCTGGCTGCTGTGGTTGGTCGCGGTAGTACTGCTCCCAGGAAAACGGTAGTACCGTAGGCATCCGCGGTAGTACCGCGCGGTGGCGCGGTAGTACCGCGCGGTGGCGCGGTAGTACCGCAGGTGCCCACGGTAGTACCGCTCCCCTGGAGCCGCACTACCGCTGCCCACCAGGCTAGTGCCGCCCCTTTGCGGTAGTAGGGGCAGATGTATTTTTTTACTTCCGCACCTACCGCGGTAGTACCGTTTTCGCCGAGCGGTAGTACCGCGCTATGTAGTCAGGCAGTAGTACCGCCCCTCGACGGTACTACTGTGTCGGGTTTTTGCTACTTCCATTTCTTTGCGGAAGTAGGCACGAAAGTTCCCTTCCCCTGGCTGGGGGTTTTTGCCTTGCGGCAGTACCACATGGGGGGCGCGGTAGTACCGCACTTGCGGAAGTACCGCCCCCAGCTCCTGCACGTCTGTTTATCTTTACTGTCGCTGGGGTTGCGGCAGTACCGTGGGTCGGTACGATAGTACCGCACAGCCGTGCGGTGGTACGGCTTGGTTGCAAGCAATAGTATCGCGCGGCCTTGCGGTAGTACCGCTGGCCAGGCGCGGTAGTACCGCTAGCCGCGGGCTGGTTGGTGGGTAACGGTTGGATCCTTTTCCCACACTATATAAGGGGTCCCCTTCTTCCCCGTTGACTCACCTCTTCCACCCCCAAGCTCCATTATTTCTCTAAGCTCCATTTTCGTCCGATCTCACTCCCTAGCCGACCAAACTTGTTGATTTGCTCGGGAGTGGTTGAGAAGGCCTCGATCTACACTTCCACCAAGAGATATTTGATTCCCCCCACTAATCCCTTGCGGATCTTGTTACTCTTGGGTGTTTGAGCATCCTAGACGGTTAAGGTCACCGTGAAGCCATAGTCCATTGTGGTGAAGCTTCGTGGTGTCGTTGGGATCCTCCAATTGAGTTGTGGAGATTGCCCCAACCTAGTTTGTGAAGGTTCGGTCACCGCCTCCAAGGGCACCAATAGTGGAATCACGGCATCTCGCATTGTGTGAGGGCGTGAGGAGAATACGGTGGCCCTAGTGGCTTCTTGGGGAGCATTGTGCCTCCACACCGCTCCAACAGAGACGTACTTCCTCTCAAAGGGAAGGAACTTCGGCAACACATCCTCATCTCCACCGTCTCCACTCTTGGTTATCTCGTGCCTTTACTTGTGCAAGCTTATTTGTTTCATATATCTTGCTTGCTTGTGTTCCTATCCTTGTTGTATCATATAGGTTGCTCACCTAGTTGCATATCTAGACAACCTACTTTGATGCAAAGTTTAAATTGTTGAAGAAAAGCTAAAAATTGTTAGTTGCCTATTCAC
>NC_041384.1:670677709-670713411 GCF_002162155.2 Triticum dicoccoides
AAGTCATACTGCTTACCAGCATGTCATACTTTGGTTCGGCGGTATTGTTGGATGAAGCGGCCCGGACCGACATTACGCGTACGCTTACGCGAGACTGGTTCTACCGACGTGCTTTGCACACAGGTGGCTGGCGGGTGTCAGTTTCTCCAACTTTAGTTGAACCAAGTGTGGCTACGCCCGGTCCTTGCGAAGGTTAAAACAGCACCAACTTGACAAATTATCGTTGTGGTTTTGATGCGTAGGTAAGAACGGTTCTTGCTCAGCCCGTAGTAGCCACGTAAAACTTGCAACAACAAAGTAGAGGAGGTCTAACTTGTTTTTGCAGGGCATGTTGTGATGTGATATGGTCAAGACATGATGCTAAATTTTATTGTATGAGATGATCATGTTTTGTAACCGAGTTATCGGCAACTGGCAGGAGCCATATGGTTGTTGCTTTATTGTACGCAATGCAATTGCGCTGTAATGCTTTACTTTATCACTAAGTGGTAGCGATAGTCGTGGAAGCATAAGATTGGCGAGACGACAACGATGCTACGATGGTGATTAAGGTGTCGCGCCGGTGATGATGGTGATCATGACGATGCTTCGGAGATGGAGATCACAAGCACAAGATGATGATGGCCATATCATATCACTTATATTGATTGCATGTGATGTTTATCTTTTATGCATCTTATCTTTCTTTGATTGACGGTAGCATTATAAGATGATCTCTCACTAAATTTCAAGTTAAAAGTGTTCTCCCTGAGTATGCACCGTTGCCAAAGTTCGTCGTGCCCAGACACCATGTGATGATCGGGTGTGATAAGCTCTATGTCCATCTACAACGGGTGCAAGCCAGTTTTGCACACGCAGAATACTCAGGTTAAACTTGACGAGCCTAGCATATGCAGATATGGCCTCGGAACACTGAGACCGAAAGGTCGAGCGTGAATCATATAGTAGATATGATCAAAATATTGATGTTCACCATTGAAAGCTACTCCATTTCACGTGATCATCGGTTATGGTTTAGTTGATTTGGATCACGTGATCACTTAGAAGATTAGAGGGATGTTTTTCTAAGTGGGAGTTCTTAAGTAATATGATTAATTGAACTTAAATTTATCATGAACTTAGTACCTGATAGTATCTTGCTTGTCTATGTTTGATTGTAGATAGATGGCCCGTGCTGTTGTTCCGTTGAATTTTAATGCGTTCCTTGAGAAAGCAAAGTTGAAAGATGATGGTAGCAATTACACGGACTGGGTCCGTAACTTGAGGATTATCCTCATTGCTGCACAGAAGAATTACGTCCTGGAAGCACCGCTAGGTGCCAGGCCTGCTGCTGGAGCAACACCAGATGCTATGAACGTCTGGCAGAGCAAAGCTGATGACTACTCGATAGTTCAGTGTGCCATGCTTTACGGCTTAGAATCAGGACTTCAACGACGTTTTGAACATCATGGAGCATATGAGATGTTCTAGGAGTTGAAGTTAATATTTCAAGCAAATGCCCGGATTGAGAGATATGAAGTCTCCAATAAATTCTATAGCTGCAAGATGGAGGAGAATAGTTCTGTCAGTGAACATATACTCAAAATGTATGGGTATCATAATCACTTAACTCAACTGGGAGTTAATCTTCCTGTTGATAGTGTCATTGACAGAGTTCTTCAATCACTGCCACCAAGCTACAAGATCTTCGTGATGAACTATAACATGCAAGGGATGGATAAGACAATTCCCGAGCTCTTCGCAATGCTAAAGGCTGCGGAGGTAGAAATCAAGAAGGAGCATCAAGTGTTGATGGTCAACAAGACCGCCAGTTTCAAGAAAAAGGGCAAAGGGAAGAAGAAGGGGAACTTCAAGAAGAACAGTAAGCAAGTTACTGCTCAGGAGAAGAAACCCAAATCTGGACCTAAGCCTGAAACTGAGTGCTTCTACTGCAAGCAGACTGGACACTGGAAGCGGAACTGCCCCAAGTATTTGGTGGATAAAAAGGATGGCAAGGTGAACAAAGGTATATGTGATATACATGTTATTGATGTGTACCTTACTAGAGCTCGTAGTACCACCTGGGTATTTGATACTAGTTCTGTTGCTAACTGTCGGTGTCAAAACCGGCGGATCTCGGGTAGGGGGGTCCCGAACTGTGCGTCTAGGCCGGATGGTAACAGGAGATAGGGAACACTTTGTTTTACCCAGGTTTGGGCCCTCTCGATGGAGGTAATACCCTACTCCTGCTTGATTAATATTGATGATATGGGTAGTACAAGAGTAGATCTACCACGCGATCAAGGAGGCTGAACCCTAGAAGCTAGCCTATGGTATGATTGTTGTGTATGGAGTTGATTGCCTACGGACTACAACCCTCCGGTTTATATAGACACCGGATAGGGTTAGGGTTACACAGAGTCGGTTACAATGGTAGGAGATCTTGAATATCCGCATCGCCAAGCTTGCCTTCCACGCCAAGGAAAGTCCCATCCGGACACGGGACGAAGTCTTCAATCTTGTATCTTCATAGTCCAGGAGTCTGGCCGAAGGTATAGTCCGGCTACCCGAACACCCCCTAATCCAGGACTCCCTCAGTAGCCCCTGAACCAGGCTTCAATGACGACGAGTCCGGCGTGCAAATTATCTCCGGCATTGCAAGGCGGGTTCCTCCTCCAAGTCCTTCATAGAAGATTTGTAAACACCAAGAGTAGTGTCCGGTTCTGCAAAATAAGCTTCCACATATTGCCATAGAGAGAATAATATTAGCACAAACCAAATCTGCTGACGTATTCCGCAATGCGCTATCACACTACGGCCAAGTCCTTTACTCGAATCGTTTTTACTTTTCCACCTCAGCATGTTTTACGAGGCAGTTTCCTTGGCACGTCTTGTCAAAGCAGAGATCGTGTGCCCCCCTTCACGGGATTCTCATCAATACGGACGTGGGTAACCCAACCGTGCCCGTTAACATGTTTTCTTGATTAAAGGTGAGTCCCAAACGGTTACGGGAAGGGATCCTGGTATTCAACCTCTTATAAAGAGACCAAGGCCTTACTCCTTTTTCCAATCTCAAACGAGTTCGCCCGTCGCCTCGAGTTCCAACACCCTAGGCTTCAGATTCCAGGCGCTTCGGACCTTCAACAATGCCCAGTTCCGACCTTCAAGGCCGATGGATGCCCTCCTCCGTCACGGAGGAGGATGTGCTAAAGTTGAGAGAGGCTAAGTTCTTGAACGTCGAAATTCCGCATAGGTTGCCTGCTCAAGGGCAGGCTATTCCCAATCCCTAGCCCGGTGAGAGCATAGTGTTCATGTCTCACTTCCTTCGGGGGTTAGGCTTCCCGATGGATCCCTTCGTGAGGGGGCTACTGTTTTATTACGGGCTGGAATTTCATGACTTAGCTCCGGAGTCCATCCTCCACATCTCCTCATTCATCATTGTGTGCGAAGCGTTCCTCCGCGTTACTCCTCACTTCGGTTTATGGCTCAAGACTTTTGGAGTGGAGCCGAAGATGATCGAGGGACGGCACGCAGAGTGCGGAGGTGCTGTCATCAGTAAGAATGTCGATGCTCCATGGCCCGAGGGCTCCTTTCAAGAGGAGCTCGGCTTGTGGCAACGAGAGTGGTTCTATATCACCGCTCCCAGGAGTGCCAAGTGGGTGGCGCCTCCTGCCTTTCGCTCGGGTCCCCCACCACGGCTAGTGTCATGGGTCAACAAAGGATTAGATTAGGGGTTATCCAAAGACGTGCCCCTGTTGCAGGGCCACATTAGGGATCTCTTAAAAGGAGATCTCAACCTGGTCAAGGTGACGCAGGTCATGCTGATTCGCCGAACATTGCCCGGCAAACGTCGCTCCCTTCGTCTGTGGGAGTTTAATCTGGAGGGACCACGAGCTCTCCAGCATTTTATGGGCGCAACGCCCGCGGAGATGTATAGATTGTTCTTCGGATCACAAGAGATGTGTCCGGATTTAACCGAGGACGCAGGCCTAAGCTGCAATCGCCCGGATACTCAAGTAAGAAACCTTGTGCCCGGACCTTCTATCCGTATAATTGTCATAAACTTGCCCCTAAAAGAGCTGTCCTTTTAAACAGGAGTGGATAGCAACGGCAAAGCTGATCAGGTGTCCGGCTCCCCTTCCTGAAACCAGGCCGGATCCCGTGCTGGTCAGGATGCTGGAGATAATGCCTTTGGAGGGGGAGGACAAGGAAGCTATGGCCTCCTCGAAGGAGGCTGCTTCGAAGGGAGGAACCGACAATTCCTCTCCTAAGGGGAAGAAGAGAGCCGCCTCTGACGACCCGGAGACCATGGCCTCGAAACGGGGGAGAAAATCCTCGTCAGAGGGTCCGAAGCCGGGGAGTTCCTCGGCCGGACCACGCCCTCAAGGGGATCAGCCCTCCAGCAAGCCGTAAGTAGAGAGAGGTTTTCCTTTTGAGGGATGAGAGAAATCCTTGATTTATATCTGAGAAGACTAACCGAAATTTTACCTTATAGCTCGGACCTCAGCCCTTCTCAGCAGAGCTCGTCTTCGGGGGATCTTCTTCCGGAGATGATGGAGAGCGGGACGCCTCCCCCTGCCATACCGCCTAGCGAGGCGGGCGACCCTGAGGTGTCATCGCGAAGGGTTTCTCCGAATCCGGCAGGGGCGGAAGATAACTATGTGGCCCCCCAAGGCTCTCCGCGTCCGGCCTTCGAAAGAGGCCATAGGACAAGTCCGGCACCGTCTGGTGCTCGGCCGGAGGAACTAAAGATTCTGCTGGGGCGAGCTTGTATCTCAGAAGAGCACCGTTCATTGATGGGCACGATGATTGAAAGGATTTCATCCGCAGAAAGCGGATTGCATGAGGCCGTCAAAAGTTTACTGACGGGTTTTGAAGTACGTTAGATAATGTACACTTTTGTTAGTTGCGCATAAATAAGATGCGCCCTGTGTAGATAGTAGCCCCTGAGACTCTGCGCGTTGTCAAGAAATGACGGCACGCAGAGGATCATAATCCCAGGTCTAAGATGTCGCCTTTGAATGTAGGTGGCGAGGTGTCCGGAATCAAGCCGAACTGATGATGTGGCCGAACTAAAGCGGCAACTGGACGTGGCAGATGCCGACATCACGCTTGTCAACAAGCGGCTTGATGAGGCTCAAGGTAAGTAATTCTTCGGGCGGCATTAGGTAAGAGGAGCTTCATGCCAGTGTCTTACAATGTGTCTGCTTGACGCAGATGGTACGACCGCCGTGGAGAATCTTAGGGCAGAACTTGCCCGAGCTAAGGCGCAAGCCAGAAAAAGCGATGCGGCTGCCGAGAAGGCCCTTGAAGAGCTGAGAGCCGAATAGGCTGCTCACTGCCAAAGCAAAGAAGAGATGGCCGAGATGGCCAAGAAGTTAAAGAGCGCTACAGACCGTTGCAAACTTCTTGAGAAAGAAGACCGGGCGAGACAGACGGACTTAGAGAAGGCCGTTGCCGATGCCAAGGTCGCTCGTTCTGCGATGAGAGCTGCGAAAGAGGAGCTGCGTCAGGCCAAACAGACTGCGGCTGGAAAGCCCTTTATGCTGCGAAGGAAGTTTTGTGATCCGAAGTTTGCTCTGTTGGACCGATGTGGAGTGTGGAGGACACCTATCTGGATTTGGCAGCAAGTGCTGCTGATGCGACCGAACACTTTCGAGATCTAGAAGATCGCGAAGTGGAAAAGCTTTTCTGGTCACAGTTCCACAATCCAGAGCGTCCACTGGCAGTGAACGATCGCCTGGCCCAATGTGCCGAACTGAATAGATTGTCCAGACTCGCCATGAAGTATGTCATGGGTCATATGTGGCCTGGGAGATCGGAGCCGAAGAGTTATTTCAGCTTGCTGCAGCAATTCCTTGACGCGGTGCCGCGTATAAATGCAATGAAGAGGTCAGCATGCATAGAGGGTGCACTGATGGCTCTTGCCCGTGTTAAGACATACTGGGCAGAGATGGAGACCACCGTTGTTGCGTCCCGAGATTCGGACAAAAGCCGAGTACCCTCCGAGCACTATTTTCAGGAAGTTCTTGAAGGCGCTCGTGTAATAGAGACGCAGTGCCCGAAAGATGCTATGTTATGATAGCATACGTAATTATAAAGTAATATTTTGATAAATTGTAGTGGCCTTTTTTATACTTGTGCCTCCAAGTATTGTTAACACCTTTTATGCGGCCGTTTTAAGATATATATATATATATATATATATATATATATATATATAGAGAGAGAGAGAGAGAGAGAGAGAGAGAATCTGAAAGATGGCAGTCGTTGGCTTCAGCCCCCACGCACATAGTGCGGGGGTGCTCGCAGAAGACGCATTTTCACACTTAACCCAACATCTTGGTCCTACAAAGGAGGTGATAGCGCAGCGGGCCAGGCAACCGGACTATAATGCTTTAACACTTTCACTTAGCCATAGGAGTTTGAAAATGAGACTCTTTAGGTAGCTCCTTGGTGGCAACTGCGCTCGTCCGAATTCGGGGCGCGTAAGTGCCTGACCGGGAAGCGGCCCTTCGTTAAAGCGGAGGAATCCGATAGATTCCGATCGGTCATCGAGTGACTGACCGGTCTCACGCTACATCATGATAGTCAGTTTTCGACTTTCTCTACTGAGGTGCTCGCCCTGGCCGAACCGGGGGCACAATCGCAGTAGTTCTCCTGGTGCTACCTTAGTCGATAGAGCGGAACGTAAGGTAGCCGAACTCAGGAGCCGGGCAACCCAACATTTGACCAAAGACATGATTCGGAGCTGATGCATATAATGCCAAAACTCGCGACGCCGAACACTCCCTAAGGTGTTCGGTCTTTATGAGTGCGGGCCAAACAACACTCTATTAAAAAAGCCCCTAGTGTCCAGGTATGTGCAAAAATTCTAACGTGGCCATATGCCAAGACGCCAGCCTCCTCCTTGGTTATATTAGAAAGAAAAAAACCAGGGGATGTGTAGCAACAAGAGACAGTAAAAAAGGTTTACGCAGGGTCTTAATCTAAAAAGAATCCTTTAGGACGGGTCCCTACTGCACGTCTGCGCCTGTGTCTCCGTTGTGCCGTATCCTGGACGGGCGCCGCACGACGTTCATCTGTAAAAGAGAGGAACTGAGTTGAAAACGGGTCGTGCCGAAAAAGTTTAAAATAAGCAAAGCATAAAGTAAGATATATAAGTTTGAGCTTTATTGTTTCTTATTGTATATGCGTGGAGCCCCTAGTGCGGGGGTATATGGCTTCTAGGCCTGCATCAATGATGATTTTGCACCGAACTCGTCTATCCGCGTTCGTGGTCTTAAATGACCTATTTTGAAGTTTTTTGGCCGGTGAGGCCATTTTGCTGTGGGGCTGTCAAAGCGGCCGCACAGTCCTCCGCTTGGGGAGGCGCACTTTAGTGCTTCCCCTTCAAAGAGATGATGCCTCATGGACCGGGCATCTTAAGCATAAGAGATGCATAATGCGGTATTGCGTTAAAGCGAGCGGAAGCTTCACGTCCCGGTAGTGCTTGATAGCGACTTGAGAACGGGACGATGTGGAAGGTCAGCTTTTCATGGCGGAGGTTATCGGCAGAGCCGAATGTGACTGTGAGCCGGAGAAAACCCATACAATGGGTGTCCGGACCAGGTATTACCCCTTGAAATGAGGTTTTGCTGCGGCGGATTCTTGCTGGGTTTAACCCCATGTGTTGGATTGTATCCTGATATATCAAGTTTAGTCCACTGCCGCCGTCCATAAGGACATTTGAAAACTTGAGTCCGCCAATTATTGGATCAAGTATCAAGGCAGTCCAGCCTACATTCTTGATGTTCCTAGAATAATCTAGCTGATCGAAGATGATCGGTTTTGACAACCAGTGGCAGGACCCTTTGGGTCGTGTGGTGCGTACCTTTACGGGTGCCGCGCGTTTTGTTATGTGAAGTGAGTTCACTATTTTTACTTCTTGTGGGAAGTTCTTTTGTTTCCTGGTGTTCTGCTTTTGGGGTTCGTCCTCGTCTTTGCTTGGCGTGTTGAGCCCCTTGTGTTCGGCATTGAGTCTGCCGGATTGTTTGAAAACCCAGCAGTCTCTGTGGGTATGGTTAGCAGGCTTCCCGGGAGTACTGTGTATCTGACATATCCTGTCCAGGATTTTATTTAGGTTGGATGGATCATCCCTGTTATCCTGGGGGGGCGATTTTTCCTGATTTTGTTGTGAGCCTTTGAATCCGGCATTGACTGTCGTGCTCTTAGGACTTTTGTCCTTAGTCTAGCGATGGTCCTTGTTGCGCCGCGGTTTTCCGTTTCCATCCCTGGTTTCGGATGTACTTGGGTCGCTGGGGCTGCACCTTGCCAACCAGCTGTCCTCCCCTGCACAAAAGCGGGTCATGAGGCTTGTTAGTGCGGCCATTGTTCTTGGCTTTTCTTGGCCGAGGTGTCTAGCGAGCCATTCGTCTCGGACATTATGCCTGAAAGCTGCTAAGGCTTCGGCGTCCGGACAGTCGACTATCTGATTCTTTTTAGTGAGGAATCTATTCCAGAACTGCTGAGCTGATTCTCCGGGTTGTTGAGTTATGTGACTAAGATCGTCTGCATCCAGAGGACGGACATAGGTCCCTTGAAAGTTTGCTCGGAAAGCATCCTCGAGCTCCTCCCAGCTTCCAATTGTGTTTTCGGGAAGGCTTTTAAGCCAATGCCGGGCTGGCCCTTTAAGCTTAAGGGGTAGATATTTTATGGCGTGGAGATCATCTCGTCTAGCCATGTGTATGTGGAGGATATAATCCTCGATCCAGACTCCAGGGTCTGTTGTTCCATCATATGCCTCTATGTTTACGGGTTTGAATCCCTCTGGGAATTCATAGTCCAGGACCTTATCGGTGAAACATAGGGGGTGTGCGGTGCCCCTGTATTTGGGTATGCCGGATTCTGATGATGGCTTCATAGCGTTGCTTATGAGAGCTTGCTTTCTTGGCCCATAAATGGACCTAACTGGGCCATGATGCGAATCCTTAAGTGGGTCGCATGCCGATTTAGGTGCGGCGCCGCTTGCCGCTTTATTGGGTCGTCTATCCGACCGTGTGGCTTTTTCATTTTTTTAATGCGAGGCTCTAGGGCCTCTTCGTCGAATTCAGGCAGTAGCTTTCTTTTCAGGTAGCTTTTAGTGCGGCGACTGTCGCTGTACTTATCTATTGTATTGGTTACTTTGCTCCATCTAATCCGGAGTGCATCTTCCGCTGTTTTTAGCTTCCGCTTCTGCTTTTTTAGGCTGCGTGCAGTTGCAACGAGCCTCCCGTGGAGATTCTTCTGCTCCATAGGTTTATTCGGCGTGAGGTTGTCTGGAATGCTGTTTTCGCCGGAGGAGGGATGTTCGGTTTCTCTATCCGTGTTTCCCTGTTCGGACGGTTTCTCTAAGGCCTGCTTGTCGTCTACCGGCTCGTCCTGCTCTATGGCTGGGTTTTTGTCAAGGCGGGACTTGGGTCGGCGTTTACGCTGACGCTTTGATTGCTTTTCGGGGGGTCGATCTCCCGTCCCATCCCCTTTTTCTTCATTGTCGCTTCCTTTAGGGGTATCCACCATGTACACATCGTGGGATGAGGTAGCTGTCCAATGCCATATGGGCGTTGGTTCGTCGGTATCTCCTGCATCGTCATCCATGCTGTCGATGTCTCCGGAGTCGCAGTTGAGCACGTCGTTTAAATTGTCGACAGTGGCTACCAAGTGGGTGGTGGGTGGGCTTTGAATTTCCTCATCGTCCGCATTCCACCCTCGCTGACCGTGGTCCGGCCAGGGCTCTCCTGATAAAGAGAGAGACTTTAGAGAATTCAGGATGTCGCTGAAGGGCAAGTGCTGAAAGATGTCCGCGGCGGTGAACTCCATTATTGGCGCCCAATCGGGTTCGATCGGCAGGGACGCGAGGGGTTCAGAGTTCGAAGAGGAATCCGGCTCCTTGGAGTCACGGGACGTGCAGAGTGCGGGGCTGGCGTTTGGCTCGATCGCCTTTGAGATTACAGCCCCCGAGGTGACGTCCAACCGCTCACCCTCGATTGGCGCAGCTGGCTCCGAATCAGGGGTCAGAGCCGGTGCGTTTGCGGCCTCCAGGGTACTGTTCGGCGGCGGGGCTAGATCATGCCCCACGAGATAGGGCGGCGCGCTTGGCTGTGGCTCGAATCCGTCGAAGATCAAATCTCTGCGGATGTCTGCCGTGTAGTTTAGGCTTCCAAACCTGACTTGATGGCCAGGGGCGTAGCTTTCGATCTGCTCCAGGTGGCCAAGTGAATTGGCCCGCAGTGCGAAGCCGCCGAAGACGAAGATCTGTCCGGGGAGAAAAATCTCACCCTAGACCGCATCGTTGTTGATGATCAAAGGAGCCATCGGGCCTAAAGGCGACGACACATAGGAACTCTCAATGAAAGCACCAACGTCGGTGTCAAAACCGGCGAATCTCGGGTAGGGGGTCCCAAACTGTGCGTCTAGGCCGGATGGTAACAGGAGACAGGGAACACTTTGTTTTACCCAGGTTCGGGCCCTCTCGATGGAGGTAATACCCTACTCCTGCTTGATTAATATTGATGATATGGGTAGTACAAGAGTAGATCTACCACGAGATCAAGGAGGCTAAACCCTAGAAGCTAGCCTATGGTATGATTGTTGTGTATGGAGTTGATTGCCTACGGACTACAACCCTCCGGTTTATATAGACACCGGATAGGGTTAGGGTTACACAGAGTCGGTTACAATGGTAGGAGATCTTGAATATCCGCATCGCCAAGCTTGCCTTCCACGCCAAGGAAAGTCTCATCCGGACACGGGACGAAGTCTTCAATCTTGTATCTTCATAGTCCAGGAGTCCGGCCGAAGGTATAGTCCGGCTACCCGAACACCCCCTAATCCAGGACTCCCTCACTAACATTTGCAACTCGAAACAGGGACTACGGATTAAGCGAACACTGGCAAAGGACGAGGTGACGATGCGCGTGGGAAATGGTTCCAAAGTCGATGTGATCGCGATCGGCACGCTACCTCTACATCTACCTTCGGGATTAGTTTTAGACCTAAATAATTGATATCTGGTGCCAGCGTTGAGCATGAACATTATATCTGGATCTTGTTTGATGCGAGACGGTTATTCATTTAAATCAGAGAATAATTGTTGTTCTATTTATATGAATAATATCTTTTATGGTCATGCACCCTTGAAGAGTGGTCTATTTTTGATGAATCTCGATAGTAGTGATACACATATTCATAATGTTGAAACCAAAAGATGCAGAGTTAATAATGATAGTGCAACTTATTTGTGGCACTGCCGTTTAGGTCATATCGATGTAAAGCCCATGAAGAAACTCCATACTGATGGACTTTTGGAATCACTTGATTATGAATCACTTGGTACTTGCGAACCGTGTCTCATGGGCAAAATAACCAAAACGCCGTTCTCCGGTACTATGGAGAGAGCAACGGATTTGTT
Source organism: Triticum dicoccoides (assembly GCF_002162155.2). Taxonomy (NCBI): domain Eukaryota; kingdom Viridiplantae; phylum Streptophyta; class Magnoliopsida; order Poales; family Poaceae; genus Triticum; species Triticum dicoccoides. The sequence continues at coordinate 670,689,117 of NC_041384.1, forward strand.
GGAAATCATACATACAGATGTATGTGGTCCGATGAATATTGAGGCTCGTGGCGGATATCGTTATTTTCTCACCTTCACAGATGATTTAAGCAGATATGGGTATATCTACTTAATGAAACATAAGTCTGAAACATTTGAAAAGTTTAAAGAATTTCAGAGTGAATTTGAAAATCATCGTAACAAGAAAATAAAGTTTCTACGATCTGATCGTGGAGAAGAATATTTGAGTTACGAGTTTGGTCTACATTTGAAACAATGCGGAATAGTTTCGCAACTCACGCCACCCGGAACACCACAGCGTAATGGTGTGTCCGAACGTCGTAATCGTACTTTACTAGATATGGTGCGATCTATGATGTCTCTTACAGATATACCGCTATCGTTTTGGGGTTATGCTTTAGAGACGGCTGCATTCACGTTAAATAGGGCACCATCGAAATCCCTTGAGACGACGCCTTCTGAACTATGGTTTGGCAAGAAACCAAAGTTGTCGTTTCTGAAAGTTTGGGGCTGCGATGCTTATGTGAAAAATATTCAACCTGATAAGCTCGAACCCAAATCGGAGAAATGTGTCTTCATAGGATACCCAAAGGAAACTGTTGGGTACACCTTCTATCACAGATCCGAAGGCAAGACTTTCGTTGCTAAGAATGGATCCTTTCTAGAGAAGGAGTTTCTCTCGAAAGAAGTGAGTGGGAGGAAAGTAGAACTTGATGAGGTAACTGTACCTGCTCCCTTATTGGAAAGTAGTACATCACAGAAACCAATTTCTGTGACACCTACACCAATTAGTGAGGAAGCTAATGATAATGATCATGAAACTTCAGATCAAGTTACTACCGAACCTCGTAGATCAACCAGAATAAGATCCGCACCAAAGTGGTACGGTAATCCTGTTCTGGAAGTCATGCTACTAGATCATGATGAACCTACGAACTATGAAGAAGCGATGGTGAGCCCAGATTCCGCAAAATGGCTAGAAGCCATGAAATCTGAGATGGGATCCATGTATGAGAACAAAGTGTGGACTTTGGTTGACTTGCCTGTTGATCGGCAAGCAATTGAGAATAAATGGATCTTCAAGAAGAAGACTGACGCTGACGGTAATGTTACTGTCTACAAAGCTCGACTTGTTGCAAAAGGTTTTTGACAAGTTCAGGGGATTGACTACGATGAGACCTTCTCACCCGTAGCGATGCTTAAGTCTGTCCAAATCATGTTAGCAATTGCCGAATTTTATGATTATGAAATTTGGCAAATGGATGTTAAAACTGCATTCTTGAATGGATTTATGGAAGAAGAGTTGTATATGATGCAGCCAGAAGGTTTTATCGATCCAAAGGGAGCTAACAAAGTGTGCAAGCTCCAGCGATCCATTTATGGACTGGTGCAAGCCTCTCGGAGTTGGAATAAACGCTTTGATAGTGTGATCAAAGCATTTGGTTTTGTACAGACTTTTGGAGAAGCCTGTATTTACAAGAAAGTGAGTGGGAGCTCTGTAGCATTTCTGATATTATATGTGGATGACATATTATTGATTGGAAATGATATAGAATTTCTGGATAGCATAAAGGGATATTTGAATAAGAGTTTTTCAATGAAAGACCTCGGTGAAGCTGCTTATATATTGGGCATTAAGATCTATAGAGATAGATCAAGACGCTTAATTGGACTTTCACAAAGCACATACCTTGACAAAGTTTTGAAAAAGTTTAAAATGGATCAGGCAAAGAAAGGGTTCTTGCTTGTGTTACAAGGTGTGAAGTTGAGTAAGACTCAATGTCCGACCACCGCAGAAGATAGAGAGAAAATGAAAGATGTTCCCTATGCTTCAGCCATAGGCTCTATCATGTATGCAATGCTGTGTACTAGACCTGATGTGTGCCTTGCTATAAGTCTAGCAGGGAGGTACCAAAGTAATCCTGGAGTGGATCACTGGACAGCGGTTAAGAACATCCTGAAGTACCTGAAAAGGACTAAGGATATGTTTCTCATATATGGAGGTGACAAAGAGCTCATCGTAAATGGTTACGTTGATGCAAGCTTTGACACTGATACGGATGATTCTAAATCGCAAACCGGATACGTTTTTATATTGAACGGTGGAGCTATCAGTTGGTGCAGTTCTAAACAAAGCGTCGTGGCGGGATCTACATGTGAAGCGGAGTACATAGCTGCTTCGAAAGTAGCAAATGAAGGAGTCTGGATGAAGGAGTTCATATCCGATCTAGATGTCATACCTAGTGCATCGGGTCCAATGAAAATCTTTTGTGACAATACTGGTGCAATTGCCTTGGCGAAGGAATCCAGATTTCAAAAGAGAACCAAGCACATCAAGAGACGCTTCAATTCCATTCGGGACTTAGTCCAAGTGGGAGACATAGAAATTTGCAAGATACATACGGATCTGAATGTTGCAGACCCGCTGACTAAGCCTCTTCCACGAGCAAAACATGATCAGCACCAAGGCTCCATGGGTGATAGAATCATTACTGTGTAATCTAGATTATTGACTCTAGTGCAAGTGGGAGACTGAAGGAAATATGCCCTAGAGGCAATAATAAAGTTATTATTTATTTTCTTATATCATGATAAATGTTTATTATTCATGCTAGAATTGTATTAACCGGAAACATAATACATGTGTGAATACATAGACAAACAGAGTGTCACTAGTATTCCTCTACTTGACTAGCTCGTTAATCGAAGATGGTTATGTTTCCTAGCCATAGACATGAGTTGTCATTTGATTAACGGGATCACATCATTAGGAGAATGATGTGATTGACTTGACCCATTCCATTAGCTTAGCACTTGATCGTTTAGTTTGTTGCTATTGCTTTCTTCATAACTTATACATGTTCCTATGACTATGAGATTATGCAACTCCCGTTTACCGGAGGAACACTTTGTGTGCTACCAAACGTCACAACGGAACTGGGTGATTATAAAGGTGCTCTACAGGTGTCTCCGAAGGTACTTGTTGGGTTGGCGTATTTCGAGATTAGGATTTGTCACTCCGATTGTCGGAGAGGTATCTCTGGGCCCTCTCGGTAATGCACATCACTTAAGCCTTGCAAGCATTGCAACTAATAAGTTAGTTGCAGGATGATGTATTACGGAACGAGTAAAGAGACTTGCCAGTAACGAGATTGAACTAGGTATTGAGATACCAACGATCGAATCTCGGGCAAGTAACATACCGATGACAAAGGGAACAACATATGTTGTTATGCGGTCTGACCGATAAAGATCTTCGTAAAATATGTGGGAGCCAATATGAGCATCCAGGTTCCGCTATTGGTTATTGACCGGAGACATGTCTCGGTCATGTCTACATAGTTCTCGAACCTGTAGGGTCCGCACGCTTAAAGTTTCGGTGACGATTGTATTCTGAGTTTATGTGATTTGATGTACTGAAGGTAGTTCGGAGTCCCGGATGGGATCGGGGACATGACGAGGAGTCTCGAAATGGTCGAGACGTAAAGATCGATATATTGGACGACTATATTCGGACATGGGAAAGGTTCCGAGTGATTCGGGTATTTTCGGGGATACCTGGGAGTTACGGGAATACGAGGAAGAAGTAATGGGCCTCATGGGCCAAGTGGTGGAAGAGAGGGGGTAGGGCGCGCGGCCCCCTAGCCCAAACCGAATTGGACTAGGGGGCCGGCCCCCCTTTCCTCCTTTTCCTCCTTCTCCTTCCTTCTCCTTCTCCTCCTTCCTTTCCTCCTCCTAGTAGGAGTAGGAAAGGGGAGTCCTACTCCTACTAGGAGGAGGACTCCTCCTTCTGGCGCGCCCATAGAGGGTCGGCCGGCCTCCCCCCTTGCTCCTTTATATACAGGGGCAGGGGGCACCTCTAGACACATAAGTTGATCATTTGATCTCTCCCAGTCGTGTGCGGTGCCCCCTCCACCATATTCCACCTCGGTTATATCGTAGCGGTGCTTAGGCGAAGCCCTGCGTCGGTAGCAACATCATCACCGTCACCGCGCCGTTGTGCTGAAGGAACTCTCCTGTGAAGCTCTGCTGGATCGGAGTTCGCGGGACGTCATCGAGCTGAACGTGTGCTGAACTCGGAGGTGTCGTGCGTTCGATACTTGGATCGGTCGGATCATGAAGACGTGCGACTACATCAACCGTGTTGTGGTAACGCTTCCGCTTTCGGTCTACGAGGGTACGTGGACAACACTCTCCCCTCTCGTTGCTATGCATCACCATGATCTTGCGTGTGCGTAGAATTTTTTTGAAATTAGTACGTTCCCCAACACTACCGTACACAGATAAAAGAAAAGACCACTACTCGTCGATTTCTGACTCCGACTCGGTAATGTCCTCCTCCGACGTCTGAATGTAGGCGTCAGCATATGCCTCGTCTTCAAAGTCCCAACCCGACGTTTCTCATAGCTTCAGTTTCAATTGAGCTGCCTGCTACCGCGAACGCTTGTTCTTTCGATAGGCGGCTCGCTCCCTCCTCCTCGCGTCCCTCTCCAACCTCCTTTGCTTGTAGAACTGGCGCTCGTTGACGATGTTCTGCGGGAAGCCTCCGCGCCACACCACCAAGGCTTGCACGTCCTTCTCCGCGATGGTGAGGCGACGCTGCCGCCTCCGGTGGACACGACGATCCTCGTCGGTGAAAAGCCGCGGGAGAGGCGCCAGATCCTGCGCCCGCTGGCTCGACACGTTGGAAAATTTCATATCCCGACGAGGCCTCAGGAGGCGCCACGCCGCCGCGTCGTGCGCGCGGGCCGCCTCCTTTGCGGTGTCGAAGGTGCCGAGGATGAGACGTTTCTCGCGAAACCAGATCTCGGAGGAGAAGGCGCCGGAGCGGCGCTCGCGGACTCCGCAAAAATCCGAAGCGCCCAGGCGGCGGATCGACATGATGGCGCAGAGGCGGCGAGAGTGGGCGGCGAGCAGAGGCGGCGAGAGTAGACGGCGGACAGAGTGTGGAGGGAGCGTCTTCTTTATAACGAGCGCCGGCCGCGGCGCGCACGTGAACCTTTCCCGCGCGCTGGAGCGCCAAAACCAACGCGCGCTAGGCCGTTTTCCCCCGCGCGATGGTGCGCCAAAACCAGGGCGACGACATGATCTAAAACGTGTGCGGTCATGAAATGGGTCGGCCCGTTGGGCGCACTGCCGATCCAAAACTAAAAAGGGGCGGACGGCGGGCGGACGGCCGGCCCCTTCGATAGACGCTTCCGAACGAAAAAATATATAATAAAAAAATTAAAAGCACGTAAGCGCTTAAGCTTTCAACGCAAGACGCTAATCAATTAAACAGCATAAGCACTTGGCGCTTGGTGCATGGGTTTGCGCCGATGCCTGGGGTGACGTCAAGATTTAGCACGGCAAGCGTTAATCAACCAGGATTAGGATCCTGGCGCCCAGGCTAAGCGCCTCGCAATGGAGATGCCACGCGCCCGTCGCGTTGATCCGTGAGCAGTGCTTGGCTCGTGGTGCTGACGTGGCTGGGCTATCTCAACTCCCGACGGGTGATGGCCACACCACAATTACTCCCACCGATCGAACGACCAAGCGTGCGTACATTGACGATCGTTGATGGGAAGGCCGGGTCGGAGACAGGGATGGATGCATGCATGCGCTGTGCGGGGAAGAAGAGTACACGGTCGTCTTCCTGGGAGTTGCCTCTTTTTTAGGGTAACGTATACGTGAATTAATCCGTAAGCTCACCATGATCAGAATACATGGCTACTTATTAGTCGGTCGCCAGATTGGATCTGCATCTACCGATCCAGCTAGCCAACGATGGGTCGCTTCATCTTCGCCGCATCCACATCGTCCTAGTACCTAGCTAGCCAGCCATCGACCGCACGGACAAATTTGTGCGCCACCTTGTCTCGTGGCTATCATCCGCCGTACAGACGGCTACCACAGCCCAGTCGTCAATCAGGGCGTCTTCAACGGAAACCCGTAAAAATCCTTCCGCATCCATTCGCAGACACGGATGCAGGAGGCAGGAGGCAGTCATCCAACATCAGCCGCATATTTTAAACAACATTTTAGCAAAGCAGGCGAAATTCATATACAAAAGACTAAACACGCGCAAGTTCAACTAATCTCCAATGTTACGAGTGGTCGTGTCGTGTGACATGAAATTATGAATAGTCCACACCAGTATGTGAGTACTTGAGGTGACCGAACACATTGTTGTTGAAGACACAACTACCGCAAGGCCACCGCTAATTTCGTCGTCGGATTGTGATCGAAGAAGACGCCGGGAGCCCACGAGATATCAAAATGGAAGAACCTCTCGCTAATACACACACGACAAGACATATGACACTAGCGTTAGTGCCACCACCGCGAGATAAACCCAATCGGCGGGCAGGTTTTTTGATTGGTCCGCTGCGCCTAGTGGCTAGCCTGATCGCTGATGTGATGGTCGATTAGGGCTGCACCAAAAGCACGTAGCTCGTGTGACTAACAAAGTTTCGATAGCTCGGCTCATTAAGCTCGTAAGTCGCACTTAATGAAGAGAGCCAATCACTGATCTTAGTCTGTTAAACTTAATGAGCTTAATGAATGAACTACTCCTTCTGATCCAGATTAGGAGATTATATGACGTGGCTCTAGTAAACCTTTACAAAGTTATACTAGAGCTGCGTTGTTTAACTGGGTCAGAGGGAATAACAAGTTTGTTAGTACACTACAACACATAGAGCCGGCATGTCTTGAACTCAGGGGCATATGCATCCATTTTTCTTAAATGCATTCTAAATACATTTTAAAATGTCAAAAAATTCAAAAGAAAATTTCACGCATACATTTTAGCAAATGTGTATGTACGGCACAAAGTTTTGTAAAAAAAATGTTTTTTTTGTTTTATCTTCGTAAAAAGACAAATTTCAGTGCATCTAAATAGCGTTTTACGACACAATTTTATGGCTTTTTTTGCAAAGGCCATAACAAAAGTTATTTTTCCGTAAAACTTTGTGCACGCACATCACATAAAACATGAAGACGTATCTGTGCAACCTTTTTCGGATTTTTTAGCATTTAGAAATGTGTTATTCAAAGTGGGTTCATAATCACCCGGGTCCAGTGATGCACTTCCCCAACACATATTCTTGTTTTACATGATACCATTTTCATTGTACCTCAACCTGTATATAGTCAATCTAATCGACTCATCCCAACCCCCATAGGAGGCAACGAACTAGTGCGCCTCCTTCCGTAGTTACTATCTTCCGTTGTAAAAAATCACACCCACGCTATCATCCTATATGCTATAACATATCCTAGTACGTTAACGAGCGCTCACAAGTTTTAAACGAACATAGCCAAACAAGATTTTTATTTCTCATTAAGCTTAACGAGCTAAGCCTTAATTGAGCTAAGTAGCTCGTTAATCTCGATGGATGTCCTAACCAAACCACACAGCTGATAGTACCACTCAAGGTTGTCAAAATCGTGATTTTGAATCGGATCGAAGTTTCGATGGTAGAATCACAAATCGTAGAATCTTCATTATCAGAATTGTAGAAACGTAAATTCTATAAAGTAAAATCGTAGAATCATAGGAATCAGTTTGGATCGTAGAATTGTATAATAGAATCGTGATTCTGACAACCTTGATACCACTAACCTGCTACCACCACGCGTGCGCGCAGCTCTGGAGTCAAAATCTAACGCAGCCGTCGCGTTGCTTCGCGGGAGGCTTTGCGCGTCTGGTCGCCATCCAAAACTGCTGCATGAGTGCATGATTCCGAGATCGGATCTCCACCCATCCATCCAGGATCCAGCAGATGCATGATGTGTCCCTTGTAGGAGTAGTCGTAGCCTTGTGCTCGCATCCCAATCAACGCATCGGCCGGTCCGTTTCGTACGGCAAGTGCGCGTCTCGTCTCGCCTCGTACTCTCGTGGTGGTTATCCGGCGACGCATCGCCGTCTCGCCCTCTCGTCTCGTTTGCTGCTGCCCTGGTCCAGATGCAAACTCCTGATTCGCATTCTTCTCTCCACTGTCAGCGAGTCCATGTTCGTGTGCGTGTGCGTGTGCGTGTGCACGGCACGGCAGGCAAGCGGCGATCGGGGAACCGGGGAAGGGAAGTGAAGGGCATCGTGTATACAGTACTGCGTAGAGGGAAGCTGACTCGGGGAGGTCCGAAAGGGCGCTTTTTTGCTTGGCATCTGCTTAGGGTGCTGACCTGGCCGGGGGGGCAATCTGAACTCCTGATGGGTGATGGTCACAGCACAATCACTCCCACCCAACGACCAAGCGTACGTACGTACGTACTGGCCAGTGGCCATCATGAATTGATGATCGTTGATGGGAAGGCCGAGTCGGAGACAGAAATGGATGCATGTGCCGTGCGGGGAAGAAGAGTGGTACGGTACCATGTACTCATACGTCCTAGTACTACCTGGGAGGGACGAGCGAAGACGGACATGCGCGCTTTCTTCCTGATAGTTGCCTTGTATGGCCGGCCGCCGGTGCGAAGATGAGACGCCGGTGAATGTAAGATCATGAGCCATGTGTACTCCATTTCGGAAAAAAAAACGAGCCATGTGTACGTGAATGAATCCTTAAACTCACCATGATCGTTATACTCTACCTCAGAATATCTGGCTACTCAGAGCATCTAAAGCCGGGCACCCTAAACATGCCTCTAACGCCCCGGACGGGTTGATCAGTCACAAAAATTGACACATCCGAACGCCTCAAAGAAGACTCAAACACCCAGACTAACCGGCATCCTCATATCCAGCCTAAATATGGGCGGATATGAGGTGGTCCAGGCGCGCCCGCCACGTCGGCTTGGCCCAGCTTGGGCCATGCCTGCTCCACAAATATCGTCGTCCGAAAAATCCTAAACCGTAGTCAATCCGAACTTCACTTCACTCCCCTCTCCTTCCACTCCACTTCCGATCCCCTCCAAACGCATCCAATGGCCGGTGACCGAAGCAGCGCTACCCTCGGTGGGGACTCCGGCTCCGACAACGACTGGTCTAGCTTGATGCACGAAGTGGAGAGCGACGATGTGGAGTAGGTCACCCTCCGCATCGCATTGAGGCATTCGGTCGTCGATCAAGGCGGATCCGGCAGGGGCGGATCCACTTCGTCAGGGCCAGGCGCCCATCGACGCAACGCCCGCGACGACGCTGGCCCGTCCCGCCTGGCGCGCAGCTCCGCTCCTCCAGGTACGCCGCCCATCACCAGTACCCCCTGCTCCGGAGGTGGTGCCCGGCCACCGCTGGGTCCTCATGCCTACGCCGGGGCCAGCGCGCACTCGGACGTCTGAGTCGGAGGCATAACTTGATCAAAGTTTGCAAAGTTTGAATTTTTAAATAATCTATGCACACGACATTTTAGAACGGATGAAGTACATAATAATATTTTCATTGTACCTCGATTCATATAGTCAATCTAATCCACTCATCCCAACACATAGGAGGCAACAAACCAAACTAGCACCTCCTCACATGCTCACCATCTTTCTTTGTAAAATTTACACCCACACTCTCTCTCCGTTTCAAAAAAAAAAAACACCCACAATCTGGCTCCATATGCTATAACATATCGTAGTCTATTAACAAGCGCTCACGAGCTTTAGACGGAAATAGCCAAACACGATTTTTTTTCTCATTAAGCTTAACGAGCTGAGCCTTAATGGAGCCAAGCAGGTGGTTGATCTCGATGGCCCACTGAGCCGATCAACTGTTTGGTTCCATTCGATGGCGCGCAGTTGTAGAATCAATCTAATGCACCCAAAAAAATCTAGCGCACCCGTCGCGTTGATTCGTGAGCAGTGCTTGGCACGTCTGGTCTGTTCGTGATTTTGGCCATTCGCTGCATGAGTGCACAATTCCCAGATCGGATCTGCATCCATCCGTGATCCGTCTCCAGCAGATGCTGCGTCCCTCCCTTGTAGCCCTTGCGCTCGCGTCCAAGTCGACCATCGGCCGGTGTCTGTCTCGTCTCGTTCTGTCGCCCGTGTCGTGGTGGTTAACCGGCGACGCGTCGCAGTCTCGCTCGTTTGCTGTGCCCGGGTTCCAGATGCGAACTCCTGATTCGCATTCTTCTCTATCGTAGCCAGTCCATGTCCGTGCGCGTGTGCACGGCACGGCAGGCAAGCGGTGATCGGGGAACTGGGGAAGTGAAGTGAAGACAGCAGGCGCGGCTACGTAAGTAGAGTATATACGTACGTACAGGCAGGCTGGCTCGGGGAGGTCCGAAGGGGCGCTTTTTTTCTCCTGGCGTGCGGGGTGCTGATCTGGCTGGGGGCTATCTGAACTCTTGATGGTCACGGCACAATTACTCCCACCCAACGACCAAGCGTACGTACTGGCCAGTGGGCGTGATGAATTGATGATCGTTGATGCATGTGCGGGGAAGAAGATCACAGTACCGTGTACTCGTAGTACGCCCAGCTACCTGGGAGGGACGAGCGAAGACGCACGTACGAGTTTTCTTCCTGGGAGTTGCCTCGTATGGCCGCACAGATTTGTCAAGACTTCGATCAGCGGCGTCGTGGTCGGGCTCGAGCGGGGCCAAGATGAAACGCCGGTGAAAGTGGCGAAGCCACATGTTGGCTGTGTAGTCAATTGACTACACAGGTTTGTGAAAAAAAGCATCATGTAGAAGCACAAACATGCAAAAAATAATACAAAATTCATAGAAATACACATATCTTGACTACACAACATTGAGTTGATCACACATGATTAAATTTCTGGCACCACCACTGCCGGTGATTGTTAGCAGAATAGCAGATCGCGCGCCACGCACACGTGAATGAATCCGTAAACTCGCCACGATCGATTATACTCGACCTCACAATATCTGGCTACTGATTAATCAATCGCGAGATGGGATCTGCATCTGTCGATCCAGCCAGCGAATGACGATGGGTTGCTTCTTCTTGGCCGCATCCACATCGTCCTAGCTAGCTAGCCAGTCAGCCATCGACCGGCCGGACAAATTTGTGTGCCCCCTAGTCTCGCTAACTTGGGATTGCACTCTTCTCGTTAGTCTCTCTTTTTGTTAGTACAACTCTTCTCGTCAGTCAGTCCATGCGTACCATGTTCGGAGGCCAGGGCCCGGCCGGAAGGGAACCACGACAAGAACCATGGAACAAAGGGAGTACATTAATATATGGTCCAACACCTAATTAAGTATTTTTCTTAACACACAAAAATGTTTTTCTTTTCTTGTGTAGCATTTCTTGAAGTTGGCCTATAAGCTCGAGAAGAGGGAGTGCCTCTAGCATGTCACGTTTCTTTTGAACTTTTAGCAAGATTTTATTTACGTTTTTTATGTCAACCGTTATTATATTTTGCATCTAGATGGACAATTACGTGACATTTTTAGCAATAATGGGAGGGGACAGCATTACCTAATTATAAAAGGGCGGAGTGAATTTTGTGAAGATTACTAGAACTCCTTTACAACGAGGGGAACCAAGAAATTCATCCTTTCTTTACATTGTTCTGCCAATGTCATATAGCATAGGGATGATCAACCATTGAGGTAATTTGACGCAAGACAGAAGGTATGCCAAGAGGTCGCCAGGGCGGAGGTCTCGAGGAGTATATCCAGGGCTGAAGATATAATGTCTAAGCGGCCTGATGCCCGACAGTGATTATCTAAAAACTAGAATGCCACTAGGCCTAGGGAGCAATTCTCATTGATTTCATGATGCCTCATATTCCCTAAATTTAAGCTTCTAATGGTCATCTTTTCTGCTTCCCTAATTCTGTTCCTTCAAGCCAGTGATTGGTAGCAACAGAAGTATGCATGTAGTTGGGTGTTCTCCTACTTGAGAGGATGAGAATGGTTATGACGACACACACATATATAGGGACACAAACATACATGACATTGACATCTGTATGGGTGGATGCACCTCTTGATTTTATTTCTACTTTTTAGTGGATGATGTAATTAAATGTTGAATAAAGCTAGCCTTGAAGGTTTTTCGTTGAAAAAAAAAGAAAACCATCGATCAGCCAGACACAATTGTACGGCACAGGCTGGTTGCCCCCTAATCTCGTGGCTGTTATCAGCCAGTACATCTCCACGTTTGCTACAGGTTGCTGCTACAGCCCAGCATTTTTTTTTCTGCAATAATGCTAAACATACAAAGAGTTAAACGCAATTACATGTTGACTAGAATTTTTTCTATCTACTAAGGGCATCTCCAATGGTTGTAAGATAGGTGTTGGTAGAATTTGCTACATAGGATTTTTGATGATGTGTCATACAATAAATGAGGAAAGAGGGGAAGGTTGTATGTACATGAACCAACACCCCTTACACAAGCTCCAATGTAGAATGAGAGAGCACCTTATTTATTATCTCACATCCTATTGGGCAAACTAGATACAACCAATTGAAGTTGTTGTATGTTAAGATGTTGGTTGATGACATGGCATATTTTACCAACAAACTAACATACAAACTGTTGGAGATGCCCTAACCAATCATAAACTTGCCCCCCCTGATTTTCAAGGGGGTGGGCCGCCTCGCCACCTATTGACCAATCAAATTAACCCTCTTTGTAAAAACTTGTAACTTGTTTGTACGTGTAGCATTACTCTTTTTTCTGAGAATGCTGCTACAGCCTACAGCCCAGTCGCCAACATCTGATCGCACTCTTCTAATTAGTCAGTCCATGCGTGCGACGTTCACAGGCCAGGGCCGTCCGGAATGGAACACCAATGACAGTGATCGATAGCCCAGTGGGCGTGTTTCGTTGGGAGGACGAGACCGGACAAGAATGGTTCAAGTGATCACGTCACCTCGTCCAATTTTATTCCCTCTTTCCAGGTTTATTCCTGTTTATATACCATTTATTTTGAAAAAATGGCTACATAAGTTATATGATTTTTAACATACGCACTGTTCACTGTTATATCCATGAATTAGTCTTCGTTTGTGTAGCTCACGTCGTGAGCCATTTCATCATGGAACGTTATACACATGTAGAGTACCATATGTATATGTGGCTTTTTTAGATGTTTTTGATACTTCAAAGTGTGATTTTTTTTTCCGAAGAAAAGAGACTCCGCGCCATGACATCTTTTCCCCTTGAAATGTGCTGCTCATTCATCTATCTCAAGTCGAGTCAGGCGCAGTTTGTAGCCGAGGCATGAACTTTGTCTGGAGACAAATTTTTTTTTTTTGAAAGATCCAACATGGCGATGGTGTTCAATTAATTGTCGGGAGACAATTAATTGTCAACCTGCGGGTTCTTAGTTATGAGTACCCTTCATCGAAAGATCTGTAGATAAAGTCCCAATTTACCTGTCAATCATTTCCACTAATTTTGTTCAGTTTCCTTTACAGAAAAATATTGTTTGAGTTTATCAATTTCGTCCATTACATGTGTGATGCAAGACATAATTTCGTCGGGAGTGATTTAGTAAGGGGCCTACCTTGCTGGAATGTGATACATCGAGAACATCAAGAAGATAGAATGCCGCTTGGCCCAGAGAGCATTTTTCATTGCTTTCCTGGTGCCTCATATTCCCTAAAGTATTGTTTTCTTCTTCACTAGTTCCGATTCTTCGGGAGCCGGTCATTGATATCGGTGGAATTATGCATGTGATTGGGCTATGCTTTGTTGGAGTGGGTGAGAGTGGATGTTCCAATACACAGACAAACACACACATATATAAGGAGGTGAACATGCACAACACTTAAGGCATGTTCAAAGGACTGCCCATGGTACTATACTATTTATTTTATAAAACTGCATTTTAGATATGATTTCATGGTCTGTCATAACTTACATTAAGTGTGACTTCTGCGATTCTAGCTTGAATGGTCGACATTGCCTTTTCTTTGCATGGAGGTCGACACTGCCTCAGGCATATATATCGGACATACTCTTCGGTGTATTATACTAGCTACTTGAGAGAGAGAGAGAGAGAGAGAGAGAATAGGAGTATATGCCTGCACATATGGACACGGCGTTTTGGTGCTCGGGCACACCTGCACCCGAAATCTTTACCATCTGTTCTCATCTGGGGTTTCGCATAACTCGTTCTAACAGGTCTGTGTCGGTACGCTGGAAAACCGATATACTTCGCCGTGTATGTAGCGAACAGTGCGTGCGGGCCGGAATCGTATGTGTGGACGTCCGTCGTCGCGCGGGCCTGGCCGTGGACCAGATCGTTTACTTTTGTAACCTGAGCCGTGGAAGGGAGTTACGGGACAGGCGGGCGTGTCAAAGCTGAGCCGACCAACCGGCCGCCGCCGAGGACAACACATCTCCCTCCGGCTGAAGGCTGCAGCGGCTGCAGGTAACCAAAGATGGAGGGCGCTAGCATGGAGTTTTTGCTGGACGCGGTCGACATGTAAGGAAACCCTGCCCTCTGGCTGGAGATCTATCTTTTTTTCTTGGCAATGCAGTGGACATGGCGCGACGGCTGACCATTGTTACGCCGCCCGCAAATGGCTATGTCTGGCAGATTCCCCTACGGGAGGAGTACGCGGAAAACTTCGAATACCTAGATCCAGTTCCGCTTGCAGTCGTCCCGCGGGGTGATGGCACCGGCGGTGAGCCTGCTGACTCAATCGCTGGGTCCAGCTGCGGGCAGAGAGTGGGCGGCGCTAGCCAGGGGCACCCAGAGGCCGACGAGCGGCGTCGACGGGAGGCCTCGCCGATGAGATCCGCATAATCTGCCAACAGAGTGTATCCTGAGCCCCCTGGATGGACAAAAAGGTGCAGCCACAAACCACTTCTGTTCCTCTGTTCTGCATTTTAATTTGTTCGTAGCTGCTCTGTTTTTTCCTACTTCCTAGTACTCCAGCATGGAGCCATGATAATCAGTGAAAATACTTAGAAATCATAGTTCTTGGTCTTGAACAAAAAAATGACTGCATCAAACTGAATCTAGACTTTGACGAAAAAATTACTTATGGAAATGCAATTGTCAGGTAGTGATACGTATATATTCAGAAATCTGATGAAGTAGAAAAAAAAACGGACTGGTTACTTAGGAATTGAAATATGATCAGAATAATACTCTGATTCATGATTTCGTAGTATTTGCGGCTAATACTCCATAGAGCTGTCTTCCTTGTTTAGATCATTTGTGAACATCTGAGTAAAAAAAACAAGGTGGGGTGACTGGGAGTGTTCATATCAGGTGTAAATATTTTGACTGTTTTATCATGTCGAGACTTACATAGTTGGTGCTTGCTTATAAATTCAGATTACGCCTCGGGAGTGTGTGACCGGATAGAACACTATGTCCATCTAGGATGAGTCCGTTTGAGCAGTCAATCCGCAAGTACGCAGAGGAGCCTACAAAAAGCATGGTGTGCCCAGAACTAAGACTCATTTTTGATTCGCTCGGTGAGGCGTATGACTTCTACAACCTGGGAAATTGGGTTCGGGATATGGTATGTCAAGAGCAGACTACGAAATCAATGCAGGAGATCGCTTGTGGTTGCTCGGTGCGTATGGACAATTGTTTAACAATTCTGTGTGCACTGAGTGAATTAGTTGTGTTATTCCTGACGGTATTATTATTTTTGTGTGTGAAGGGCAAGCCGGAGACCAAGAATAGCCATTAGTTGTGTTTAACAATTCTGTGTGCATGGGTAAAGATCTCTCCATTATGAAAAATGTTTTTGTGATGTTCTTCAGTTTCCCTGGGGCCACTGGTAGCTGTTTTGGCACAATTTGTTGTTCGACTCTGTATGTTCAGGCCATGAATGTTGTTCGGATGGGGGATGCCAGTGCGGAAGCGTTTGAGCATATGTTGGCTGGACTGAAGGCATTGCTGGTGAGCAGTGCACCATTTGCAGAGAAGAGGGATGGCTTGGGCACTTGCCCTGACCGGGGCGGATGCTCTGAAGAAACGGCGGAGGCCGGGGAAATGCAAGAACTATGGAATGGAAGGGCGCCACCTGGACACGTGCACTTGGCTGCTTGGTGATGATCACTAATCATAATCAAATATGTAACTATATATTTTTTAATATGTGTGTTGTAGTCTAAGGATTTTTCTCGTGTGTTTCAGTGAGCATTGCTCCACGCTTATTCGTCCAGTTCGGGACTTGAGGCCAAACTATAGTACTGAGTAAACTTTGTTCACTATGATCTTGCTTGTGCTTTGGTTGGCATGTTCTGTAGGTGTGCACATGGTTGGGAGATAGCTAATTGCTCTGATATTGTCTATATGTGACGATGGTGTGATGATGACTTATGTCTTTCCTACATTTTGAGATAACCACACAATGCTGTTGTTGGAGGGTTTTCTCTTTACCTCGTGAGCTTTGCAGTTCACTGGCTCTTTTACGGCGAGCTCGCCGGCGGCCGCGTGGAGCACGACCGGCCTGCCTACCGGAGCAAACGAGGGAAGTTGTATTCGAGGTGAACACTGGTAGTCCTAGCAGTTCATGCTTCGTTCTTTTGGCGAGCACGCGCAGTATGTGAGGACGCCATGACTTTCAGGGTGAAGTTGTGCCTGTGCAGCCAGCAGCTGTAAGCAGGAGGTGCACGACGAAATGGAGTGTGGCTCGCTTGAAGAAGAGTTCGATGCAGCTCGGAATCGAGTTTTATTTATTTATTTGATGAGGAGTGCTGGGAATCGAGTCAAGGGATAGATGATAAGGGACGGGCTGTGCAGACGTCCATATTGGCCGTGGCCCCGGGACGGCTCAGCCTGGTTCAGGAAACAGACTGGGCCGTGCACGTTTCAGCTGATCCGCGACTACATTAACTTCTTCCGTCGAAATAAATGTGCCAGCGCATCCGCCTATATCAGAAACGATACGGACCGAATACTGATTGTAATACGTTCGAGGGCGCTGATCTTTATGCGAACGAACATGCAAGATTTCGGGATCAGCTGAGCACGGGCTCAGAATCGAATATCCGTGCACATATAGCCTACTTTGAAATCGCCATCCAAACCGATTGTATGTATCACATGCCATCATCTCTCATTGGTTACACTCATAGTTCATAAGCTCCCGCACTTTGCATGGTGTAGTAAAGACCACTTACGGATCCATCCTGTAGCTCGGAAGATAACCTGAAAAAAATGTGTATCCTTACCCTGTTAAAAATACAATCATTTAAGCAATTTCATAAAACCGAAAACAAAGCACAAAAACTCCCACACAGATTCGTGACTTGGCCTTATGCTCAACTTCACCCAAACAGTTGCCAAACATATCTAACATACTAGTAGGCCCAGGCAGGTTAAAAGTCACATGAAAGCTACAATAACTTAGCAAGCGGGTAAGAAATAAACAAATGATGTACTACTTTCTCGTGATCAAGGAAGCAAACATTGTTTACTACCTTGCCACATTCACTTTGCCAGATTATCCAGTGAGTATAACCCTCCGATGCACAAACCACACAAAAATTATAATCTTAAGTGGTACTTTAGTTTTTCATATATACTTTGAACAAAAAAAATCATCCAGAAACAGTTAAATCCATATGCATGGATTTACTAGAAAACAAATCAGAAGAAGTCAACCTCCATAGAAACATGTCTGGCTCATTGGTTAAGATGACCTCCGTCAACACCCGTACCAAATGTAATCAGGCACTCAATTTACACTACAACACGTACGTCAATTGCAGGCACTTTAAAATGCCTCAAAAAGCCCCTATAATGCCAGCTTAGAGAAAAGAACGCATTTTCCAAATATGCTAGAGATGGTCACGAAGGGAAAGATCTTTTGAGGCATTTTTCTAGAACGCCTCCAAAGGTCAACACAGAGGCATGTTTAAAACGCCAGCAAGCTCAATTTGAGGCATTTTTCCACAATGCCTCAAAAAGATTAAACGCAGGCATTTTTTCAGAACGCCAACAAGCTCAATTGAAGGCATTTTTTCAAAATGCCTCCAAATACTATTTGTAGCATTTCTCATAATGCCTCTAAAAATTATGCCTGGCATCTCTCATACTGCCTTCAAGACATTTTTGTGGCATTTCTAAAGAATGCCTCAAAACCATTATGTGGCGTCTTTTGTATTGCCTCCAAAATGTTTCCAGGGCACATAAGAATGCCACAAACTTTACATATGCATAATAAGAATATGATAAAACCACTGTTACAGCAAGCTCAATAATTTGCATCTAGCTCTGTAAAAACACACATACAATAGAAAAAAAGATTGAGAAGCTTGCATCGGCTAGAAGTATCATCGTGCACGCGAATAATGCAAAGCATCACCATCAGAACATCTTCACAAATTCAGAAACAATATCGAAGTATCAATCAGAAACACACAGGTCACTTCCTACTGTTGTGACAACAATACGAACAAGTGTTACAGGAAAAGGCATGTACAACTCACTTATGACCATCTTTCATGTTTCCCTGCCCGAATTCCTAAGTATGTTGTTTCCGGTTGTAGCAGAGATTGCTTGAGTACCTTTTTTCATTCTTGTTGTCTCAGAAACTTTCTTTCTCTTCAGTGTATTCCTCACTGCACCTTCTGAAGTACTGCAACCAGTCTGATGGTTGGTCACCTGAGTTCCAGTAGTTGTTTTGTTGGGATCCACATTCTCACTATTGTTGAAAGACATCTGACTACAAACACTAGAAACCTACAATTGGGTAAAAATAAAAATCATGTATAGTTATACATAATATGAGCACAAAACAACAACTATGAGCTATGATAGTACCTTAGAATGCAGCACGGTAGTACGGTCTGTTTGCATAATCTGCATGAAAAAGAGGTCAGAATAGTTGCATATATAAGAACAGGGCAGACGAGTTAGCAAAGTGTCACGTATCATACATTTTTGCGTGGCCATGGAATACACCTAGCTTGGGCATTTCCTAGCCTGTTTATTTTCCCTTGTGCACGAGGCAGCTCAGTTGTTTCTTTGAGCACGATGTTGACAAGTACTTCAACACAATCAGCTAGTGGTTGACCATCAATAGCTTTAGCTTTTCTATCAGTTTTCTGAATGGTTCCCATTGCCACCACACTTGCACTGTTTGGTGACGTCAAACTAACTTCCATGCCACACTTTATGGTATCTTTTAATTCGTCCTGTAAGTTGCAATAGTACTAAGTAACCCTTCTAATTTGCTAGTTGGTTAAAAAGTTGAGACAAATATAGAAAAATCACCTTTGGCCCCTTTTGGAGTGGTGTTTGAAATATTCCTGGTTTCTTATGTTTAGTTGTCTTTGTCTTCTTCAGTTTTGGCACAGGCGCAAGACTTGGTAGTGCTGATTCTGTTATCCTTGATTCCAGTTGGGTTGCCTTCACCTTATCTGGATGCCTTGGAGCAGCCATTGCCTCGGATGCCTTGGTAGTATATGAAAGTGAAGTTGCTTGTTCTTCGTCATTCATGTTTTCCAAGTCCTAGTATGTGGAGAATCATATTTAGCTAGTAGTAAATGCTCAAATAATGTGACTTAATTTAAGAGATGAAACAAGAATCACCTTAGAAGGATCTTTATTTGGAAGCTCCTTTTCTAGAATCTCTCCCATTTCAACAGACCCCCTAGAAGCTATGATCAAACTTTTTAGCTCATTGTACTGTTCTTGCATTCTCTCACTCTTGGCCATTATTGAAGTTTGATTTGCCACCAGAGTATGCACCACATGCCGAAGCTCCATGTTCTCTTGTTTAGCAGCAGGTAGTTCAGCTTCAACTTGAGCAAGGCGCTCCGAAGCGACTCCACCTACTAATAGACCAAGGCCACTTGGCCTTCCTTTCTTTTCTTTTGGGAAAATTGATGAATAAAGATCACCATCACGGGCCTCCTCACCAATCAAAGAAGGATCTTCCCGAATCCTTTTTTTAATGTCATCCTGAAAGGTTCATATAACAGTAGGGTTGCAAGCATGAATTTTATGAAGCACTGAACAACGCAATATCAAGTGAAAGCTAACTAGGAATATAATAGAACAGAGCACTATGAAGTGAACTACATATACCATTTTTACTCCGCTTTGTTGGTTGACTGGATATCCATTGTTTTTTGTATGCGTAACCACGTAAAGCTCGGCACGCCCAATTTCTCTACCCTCTACCATCTCCTGTAGCAGAGATGAAATGTTGATACACCAAGGCAAAAAAGACAAAAGAGAAAGAGCCAAAAAAAAGGACAAAGACACCAAGGCAACAGATCTAGATAGCAAATCAATATTATGGGGTAAAATAAAACAAGGAATATTGATTACCATTTGATCAAGGACAACTGCAAAACTTTGTGACCCAGCGGTGTGGGTCCCCTTGCATCCCTCGAGTTGCGATGCCCGAGTGGCTTTGTTTCTCTCAGATTTTTCCTGGACACACAAATATGATGAAGAAACTCATCACAAGCTTATATGTGGAACACATATTTAGCATAGGATATAAAACTACACCATTGAGTACTCACCTTAGCTTTTTCTGTTCTCCAGTGTTTTACTAGCCACTCCCACTGTCCAATTGGGATTCTATTATCACAACCATTAAGAATATTCCGTGCCCGTGACAAATCAGCTTTGTAATATTTCCTCTTTAAAACGACCTTGAAGTCTTTCCATTTTTTACTGGCTGATCTCAACACCCATCTTTTGTATGACTCATCAATGTTGAAAAAGGCCTATTATAAAATACAGTTGTGACAACTTGTTCGTTGAAAAAGAAAATGACTTGTTTGTTGAAGATGCAAATATATATGTTAGATTGCATTGACATACCTTAACAGAATCCCACAACTTTTCTTTCTCTAACTTTGGTACTTTGCTCCAGTTTTGAGCAGCTAAGGACATTTCTTTTCCTTTCACTAGGGTTCCAATAAAATTTGTCAGCTTGCATGTCTTCAAACCACATGGCTGACCAAATCTGTTGAACTTCAAATTGATCTTGTTATCAACATCATGTTCTTTCCAGAAGCGCCTCATGTGAGTAGGTCCTCTTCTTGTCTTCTCTACAACTTCTGGTATATGAACAGATAGGAACTACCATTAGGCCCATGCAAAACAAGCACATGTAAATTTTTTATGCCCTCATAACTAACCATGTGTTTGCTCCTGTTCTTGTCGAACTTCCTCTTCTTGTTCATGTTCATCTTCTTGTCCAGACTCACCTTCTTCATCTTCCGATTCAGTTTCATCACCATGTTCACCGTCATCTTCTTCATCTTCTGATTCAGTTTCCTCACCACTTCCCTCATGGCTCCTTAAGTCAACATCTTCTTCAGCTCTGGAATTCTTCAAAATCAATACAAGAAAACAACATGAGTAATAAAAACAAGTGTTCAAAGTTATCCATGTTGAGCTCTCAAGACCATCAGAAGTAATGAAAACAAGAGCTCACCAAATATTTTAAGAGCTTACCATAGTGAAGTGTTCTAGTTTATCCCTGTTTGAAGCTTCTGCTTTAATTTGTTTGATAGCATTAATGCATTCCATTTGAGGTAGATTAACTTGTCTGACTCTATAATCCAGGTCATTCAATCTTCTTTCATGGTCAGACACATGGGACTGAATAAATGCATCAGATCTTGATCTCGAAGTCATCATATTTCCTGGTATGTACAATTCAAAACTCGGTTAGAAAATACAAGATCAAAACTAAGATAAAAGCAATCAACAGCACTTGAAATTTAGTTCAAAAACAATCAATAGCTCTCACCTAATCCTAGTCTAATATTCTTCATGCCCATCAATTCTAGCCTCCATATCAAAGAAGTCTCTTGTAGGTGGATGAACCACAGCGTACCAATCCCTCTCTATAGAATCTTGTACATAATATACTTAGGTGGCTTGAGTTGCGAGGATAAATGGCTCATCAAATATGTCATTGCCGCTGCTTAGCATATGGTTAAAATTCACCTCAGTTATTCCATATGTGTCCTTACGAACCCCAGCATCAGGGCGAACACTATCAACCCAATCACACTTGAATAAAACCACGCTGCCTTTGTTTGAATAATTGAGCTCAACTATTTCAGTGATTCGGCCATAATAAACAACATCTCCTAAAGCTGGATTCTTATCTTTATCACTTGAGAAACTAGATGTCTTTGCAATCATAGATACTCCATCACATTGCGCTTCTTTTCCGTCACCATATCCCCTTGTGTGGAAAGTGCATCCATTTATAGAGTAAGCGTTGTACTTTCTCACCATCCGATATGGCTTTTGTGCTAAGACTTTAACTTCTTCAGGGATCTTAACATTATTGGAAATCAATGATTGAACCTAGAGACGTAACATAGTCAATGCAATATCTCCACATGAAGCGCTTTAAGAATTTTAGCGTGAGATCATAGACACTTACATGGTCAGCAAACCAAGTGTGGAAACTATTGTGATGGGAGCGTTCTACATCACGTGTTCTTTTGCGTCGACCCACTGATAGAATATCATGATGTTGTCTACATGAACATGAGAGGGGGTTACTGCTAGTTCAGAGAGTATGGAGAGTGTGGAACAAGTGGTGAGAAACTTACTGGACATATGGAGCAATGTGGGGGTAATTGACCAACACATATCTTTGAGCTTGGATCCATGACGTGTAGTCTAGTTCTTCAACACAAGGACCAAATAAAGGACGACCGACTATTCTCAAGTATGGCTGATGGTTTGTCGAGTCATTGGGGCCAATAAAATCATTATGTCGTCCTATTTGAGTGAATATGGCTGGACAACCATGCAAATATCGTGAGCAAAATGTAAGAGTGTCATCCAAAACATATCCCTCTGCTATTGATCCCTCTGGGTGACTTAGCGTATGGATCATACTCTTCAACTTGCCCAAAAACCTCTCAACAGCCCACATGCTTCGGTAATGCACCGGTCCAGCAATCCGTACTTCAGTTGCAAGATGAATGGTCAAGTGTTCCATGATGTCAAAAAAGGAAGGAGGGAATACTTTCTCCAATTGGCACATGATTTCAGGAATCTCATCCTCCAACTTTTGTATCTCACTCACGGTGATAACCTTAGAGTATAATTGCTTGAAGTAGTTGCACAAACGCATCAATGGAATACAAACATCTTTAGGCAAAGTTCTCCTAATGGCTAAGGGCAACAGATCACGCATTATAATATGACAAGCATGGCTCTTTAGTCCATTTAATCTCTTTCTCACCATATCCACTTTGTTGTGCAAGTTGGATGCATAGCCCTCAGGAAACCTAGCATCCTTTAGAACCTATAGAAGACAGAGGTGGGAGGGTTATTTTACAAATAGTCTAAAATCAAGGGTCAAATCTGTATAATAAGCCAAGCATTGGAGGCGCTATCCACCGAAACGCCAGCAACAATTGGAGGCATTTTCTAAATCCGCCTTCAAAGCATGTGAGCATCGGAGGCACTTTCTCAAAGTGCCGTTAGTACCATGATTTTAAGGCATTTTAGGAAATTGCCGCTAATAAAATGCCTCCTAATGACGTACGTGTTGTAGTGTTATCGCCGATCAAAGCTCCTCTGACTCCTTACGTTGCATAGTATTGTAAGAGATAGATGTTTTAAGATCATCTACCGTTAGGCGTCTTGAATACGCCTCAAACGCCCGAGCGGATGCCTAGTCACTGACCGGTTACAAAAATGCGATCCAGTCAGTCCTCTTAAACGGGCCTCAAACGTCTGGGTTAACTGGCACCCCCCGTATCCAGTTCAAATATGAGGCGAATATGAGGGCATCCGGGTGTATCCGTCACGTCAGACTGATGCCGGGGTTCCACAGGAAAACAGTCTGAAACCCGATGGTCCGAAACTCGTCTCCTCCGTCGGACTGATGGTGTCGTGTGGCGCCGCTCCAGCGGGCCGCTTAGTGCCTAGCCCGGCTATTTAAGCCACCGCCGGCACCGAAACCCTATCGTAATTACCATCTTTGTTTGTAAAAATCACACCCACAATCATTTTGTATGCTATAACACATCATAGTCTGTTAACAAGCGCTCACAAGCTTTAAACGAACATAGCCAAACAAGATATTTTTTTCTCATTAAGATTAACAAGCTGATCCTTAATCGAGCCAAGCACCTCGTTGATCTCAATGGATGTCAGAACCACATACACTAGTGCAGAACCGGGCAATAGCACCGGTTCGTAAGGCCCTTTAGTGCCGGTTTAGGAACCGACACTAAAGTTTCGGCACTAAAGCCCCCCCCCCCTTTAGTACCGGTTCAGCATGAACCGGTGCTAAAGGGGATCCACGTGGCACGAGCCAGCTCCGGGGGCCGGGAGCCCTTTAGTACCGGTTGGTAACACCAACCGGTACTAAATGGTTGTGGGTTTTTGGTTTTATGATTTCTTTTTCATTTAATTTTGTGTTTTCCATTTTAATTCTTTTTCGTTTGCTGGTATTTTACGGTACTACACATTGTACATGTTATG
>NC_041384.1:670714294-670733511 GCF_002162155.2 Triticum dicoccoides
TATTAATTTACACATACACACATGTATAGCTATATACAATTTCTCCTACATATGCATGTTGCCTTCGGAGACAGTGGCATTAGCCTAATTGGTGCCTTCGGAGCACGATGATAATTGGAAGTGGTTCATGGGGGCGGTAGCGGGTAATAGTATTCTCCCTTCGGATTTATGACCTGGTCGAGCAAAAATCCCGCTATTTCCTCTTGAAGTGCTTCTACGCGCTCCGTTGGTAGGAGCTTGTCCCGCACCTCTTTGAACTGTTAAGAAGGAGATCAATATGCATGTGTATTAGTTGTGTGACTAGATATCGATAATGGTGTAAAAATTGTGAATAGTATTCTGACAAGCGTACCCATTCCTGTCTTTGAGATCTGCTCCTTTCGGATGCCATCATGCGAATGTTCTCGCAAACGCAAAATGCACACAGATCAGTCCCCTGCGCCTGCTTCAGGGCCTTTATTACGAGAATGGAATTTAATTTGATCAGATAATAATTAATCAAGCATGATAATTAAAGAGATGGCAGCTAGCTAGCTAGCTAGTACTACTTAATTACTTACCTTGGATCGAAACCATTTCAGCTTTGGTTTCCATTCGCCTTCCGTGACGCTGATGAACCTTGCCCAAGCCCTGCCCGCCGACAAAGAAAATGAATAAAGGGGTTATTAAATAGTTCATATCATGAAATTAATGACGAACTAAATAGGCCGAGATATATAGTTAATAATGATTGAAATTACCTGTTGACTATCCCAAACAAGATGTTATAGTCACTATTTGCTTTGAGTAGCGAGTCCAGTATTTCAACTGTTCTGGCGTCAACTTTAATGATACACAAGATCCAGTGAAATCTGCATGCACACATGTTTGCATGTCTTAATTAAGCTGGCATATGTAAGCAAAAACATGTAGCTAGCTAGTAGGCAAAAACAGAGAATTTGTAGTACAAGAAAGTGTGACTCACTGGAAGTTGTAAGGAAGTAGTATATCTTCATTGTATTTGAGGCGCTTCAAGAACTCTAGCATGCTGTCCTCTACCTCTTTTTCTTAATGCTTGTTCATGTTCCATGTGTATTCATTAACGGTGTTTGGGTCAATGAACCCAATACCATAGCGTCCACCTTTTCTCATTTCATACATCTTCATCCTGCATAATACCACAGAAAAGAATATAGTGAGGATAATTACAGGTAATGATTGATCAAAAGGATCACTACAGCTAGCTTGAGACTTAAATTACAGAAAGAAATCACTTACAGACAATAGCAACTAACGATAGATTTGTCGAGTGCGTCTTGATTGTATAACTAAAACAGTTCAGGATACTCAACGGCCACAGCTTTCTCATGGTAGTAATCATCCTTCTTGACATTCACCATGAGGGACTCTCGATTGGATCTCTTGGTAATGTCCATGTACCATTGATGCAATTCATACATTCTCGTTGGGAGCTTGTTGACATCTTCTGGCTCGACCAAAGGTTGGCCCCGGACATATTTCCGTTTTATTTCCTCCTCTGTAATCCCAGGCATGTCCTCGATCTCGAGGAGTTGTCCAATAGTGATCTTGAGTTCTTCAGCCTGCATTATATGCTCCTGGGTTATTACCACATCGCCCACCTCGGGAACGTAAACTGTTTGGCCACAATAATATTGGGCGCGCGTACTGTCATGTGTTGTTGGCGGCACAACAAGCGGGGGGGTCGATTGTGCCGCCTGTTTTCCCAGCTGGGCAACGGTTTTCCTGCATTTTTTGACAGCTGCTTGTTGTTTGCTCGAGCTCGAGCTCGCCTCCTTCTATAGACGTCGTCGATGTAACTTCCTGATGTGGTGCTCATAGTCTGAGTCAACAGGCTTAGGAGCTGGTGGTTGAGCCATACGAATGAAGTGGTCAACTACTTCCACAGGCACTTTCTCCCTTGGCGGCGGTGGCGGTTTCGGTCCAAAATGGGCATCGACTTCTGCCTGCACTATGGCATTGGTTTGCTCCTCGGTCCTGTTGTAAGCCCTCACAGGAAGAGGAGTAGTGAGGTTTGGACCATATTTATATCGCTTGCCTCCGCCTGTACTTCCTGTACTATGACCTCGACTCGTACCGCTACGCACCATAGCTGCGGGGTGTCTCTTCTGCGGCCGCTGAGGTGGCAGAGATGGCTGACGGGGCTGAGTTGGACGAGGAGGAGTGGCCTGAAGCTGTGTCGGACTTGCAGTGGCCTGAGGTTGTGCCGGACTTGGAGGAGGAGTGGACGTCTGACGTTGTGTCGGACTTGGAGGAGGAGTGGCCTGACACTTTGCCGGACTTGGAGGAGGAGGAGTGGCCTCATGCGTTGGTGGACTTGGAGGAGCGGGAGTCTGCTGACTCGGTGGCGGACTTCGACGAGGAGTCGGGTGACGTGGTGTCGGTGGCCTTCGAAAGATGATGCAATCCTTTCTCCATAGGATGACACGATGTATGGCCTCTCCCAATGTGTGCTCGTCGTCACCTCCAGGAATGTCAAGCTGTAGCTCCGAATATGGGTCCACCACCTCATCAACCAAGACACGAGCATAGCCCGCTGGAATCGGGTTGCAATGGAAGGTTGCCTCGGGGGAATTTGAAAAAGCAACGACGTCCGCCACCTTCATGGATATGTTCTTCATTTTGAAGTGTAGCTCGCAGTTAGTGTTCTCTGTAATGTCATTCACGGGGTATCTATCCAGCACTACTGCGTCGCCCGGGGTGGAACCCATGCTACTTCTCGGCATGGATGGGGCGGTGGTATCCAATGCTGGATCATCCGCTAGCTGCTGCAGATGCTGAGACCCCCTTTGCTGGCTAAGTGAGTCGATCTGCTCCTGCTGCCGCTAGAATTTAGCTGCCAATTCCGCTTGACTTGCTTCTAGGCCTTGAAGGCGTTCATAGTCCCGCTTCCTCTGCTCCTCCTCCATCTTCCTCTTCTTCTTCTCCGCAATCTTCTTTTTCGCACGGGTTCTGTAGTCGGCGTTCCAGTCCGAAAACCCCTCATACCACGGAAGAGCGCCCTTGCCTCGTGTTCTTCCCGGGTGTTCAGGATTTCCCAAGGCACGCGTAAGCTCGTCGTTCTCTCTGTTGGGCTGGAACACCCCCGATCGAGCCTCTTCTATTGCAACAAGTAGCGCATCGTCGGCTCCGTTCAGACATGCCTTCGTCGAAACATTGCCTGTCTTCGGGTCCAACTCCCCCCCATGCGCATAGAACCAAGTCCTGCACCTGGGGGGCAGCTCTTAGTAACCGGAGTGACACCTGCATCCTCCATCTCTTTCTCAGACTTATCCCACTTAGGCATTGCCACCGCGTAGCCACCTAGCCCCAGCTTATGGAACTTATCCTTTTTTTGGCATTCTTCTTTTTTATTCTCGACCATTCCTTAGCTAATTCTGAATCCTTGAATTTCACGAAATCGTCCCAATGAGCACTTTGATTCTCTAGTATCCCCTCGAATACTGGAGTCTTCCTTCCTCCCTTGACGTACTTCTCCCACGTCATTCTCTTGTGGTTCTTGAATGCAACCGCCATCTTCCTAAAAGCAGCGTCCTTGACTTTCCGCACATCTGCTTCTATGAAATTATCTGGTAGGGTGAAATGTTCCATGAGAGTATCCCAAAGCAGATTTTTTTGATTCTCGTCGACAAAAGTAACATCTGGACGTGGATTTGCTGGCTTTCGCCATTCTTGAAGGGAGATCGGGAGTTGGTCCTTCACAAGAACTCCGCACTGACGAACGAACTTGTTCGCAATCTTCTTAGGCGCTAATGGTTCCCCATTAGGTTTGAATGCCTCGATATTGTACTTTACGCCCTCCTTCAACTTTTTGTTCGGGCCTCGTTTCATCCTTTTGCCTGAAGATTTGCTCAATCCGGATGGCTGAAAGAAGAAAGATCGATTCGTTAATATATCTTCAACTCATTTAAAACATGCGATGATCACCAGATTCCTGCTTATATAAATATATATACCTCGCCGGTGTTTGTTGTTTCAGGATCAACATGTTCTTCATTGTAGTTCATGACTTCATCAAATCGGTCGTCGCGATCGAATATCATATCACCCTCTCCGATGTTGTTTAGAAATTCAGAGCCGTCAAAATCTTCTTCATTCTGATCATCATCTGGCCCGCATATGATATCGAACATGGTCTGTTCTCTCTCTCTGTCGGTATTGTCCGCCAAAGCTTTTATTTAACTATGCCAAAAGAAATATAAAACAATTTAGTATAATCTCGAATAATAGATATAATCTCGAATACATCGTCTCGAATAATAGATATAATCTCGAATACATCGTCTCGAATAATAGATTTAATCTCGAATACATCATCTCGAATAATATATAATATTGAATAGTACATCATTGGCTAGGTAGCTAATTAAAGATCGAATACTACAGAAGAATCTAGAACACTCGCGGTTCCTGCGGCGCGGGCGGTGGACACCCAAAGAGAAGGAACCCTCACAGGATCATAGCTGAAGTGAGATCCCTGAAGAAACTGCCAGGTATTGGAGAACCTGCCGCCCTCTAACGCAACCATGTAGTGATGGACGTGCTCGTCCTCCTCCCTGACACGACGACGTACCACCTCCGGCGGGGCCGGCTCCCTCCGCACCGAAACTGGCCCACGCGAACGCCACCAAACGAGATCAGGGTCGACGACAGGACCCGGGGCCGGGTTCCTCATCAAGCGGCGCGCCCCTCCAGGCAGCACCTCCCAGTGCCAGCCCGGCGGAGCCCAGTCCCGGACATGGGTCAGCTGGACGTCGTCGCGGACGTGTCGACGGCGAGGATGCGGGCCGGGCATTGTCGACAACAAATACTAGCTATATGCCCGCAAAAATTAACATTTTTTAATGATTGAATTTTGATAACTAAAATTTCTAACTTTCTTATAACTATTTCTATAACTAAAAAACAGAAAAATTTCTAACAACTCTAACTTTTTTATAACTATTTCTATAACTAAAAAACAGAAAAATTTCTAACAATTCTAACCTTTTTATAACTATTTCTATAACTAAAAAACAGAAAAAATTCTAACAATTCTAACATTTCTAACAATTCTAACATTTCTAACTATTCTAACATTTCTAACTATTTCTAAAAAACAGAAAAATGTCTAACAATTTCTAAAAAAACAGAAAAATCTATAACTAAAAATGTATGTGTGTGTGTGTGCGCGCTCACCGGCCGGCGAGGCGAGAGGCGACGGGGGGCGCACGGCGACGGGGACGGCGACGGGCGCGGCGACGACGGGGCGGCAACGACGGGGACGGGGACGTACGGGCCGGGGCGGCGACGACGACGGGGACGGTGACGACGCGACCGGGACGGGGCGGCGGTGACGACGGGGAGGGAACGACGGGGCGGCGACGATGGGGACGGGGCGGCGTCGGGGGCGGCGACGGGCCGGGGTGGCGACAAGGGATATGGAGACGGCGGGGGCGGCGGGCGACGGTGCGGAGGAGAAGAAGCAGACGGAGAGATGAGAAACTGACGAAATTTTGAAGTTTTTTCTTATATAGAACCCACCTTTAGTACCGGTTGGAGTCATCAATCGGTACTAAAGGTCTGTTTTGGCTAGCCCAAGCGGCGGGAAGCGACCCCCTTTAGTACCGGGTGGTGGCTCCAACCGGTACTAAAGGCCCCCCTTTAGTACCGGTTTGTGCCACGACCCGGTACTAAAGGGTGTGCGCTGCCAGGCGAGGGGCGCAGAAGTTTAGTCCCACCTCGCTAGCCGAAGGGCGCTCACACCTACTTATAAGCCCCGCCGCCGTTGCTGTCTCGAGCTCCTCTCTAAAGCAGGCCTTCTGGGCCTACCTCTGCTACTCTGCCCTGTGGGGCCTATTGGGCTTGCGGGCCTGCATCCTGGCCCAACAACAGGTTGGGTTTCTAGTCGTATGCAGGCCGCTATGGCCCGGTAGGTGGGCTTTTTTCATTTAGTTTTTTCTTTTCTGCTTTATTTATTTTGTTTTATTTATTTTTAGTTGTTTTTTTGCTGTATTTAGAGTTTCTTTGTGAATATTTTTGATAGTTTTTAGAAACTTTCAGTTAGTGCTGGTAGTTTTAAATTTGAATAGTTTAAATTTTGAATTATTTGAAATTTGTGTGAATCACTAGTTTGTGAATAACTTAACTTTAAAAATACATTTTCCAGTGATTCTTTTCTCTTATGTTTAATATTAGTGTGTTTTATCATTATATTCAATTTGGTAATGCTTAAGTTATTTAAAAATGAAATGCCTTTGTAACGGATGAGTTTTCGTTCGAAACCCTGATACTTCGAAACAGATTGTCCATTTTGTACACGAAGTGCATCCAGTTTTTGCGGTAACCCTCTCTACTTTTTTGCACATGCTATGTGGGTGAAATTATGATACCATGCCAACTTTCATCCTTTTCTGAGTTCATTTGAAATGCTTTTCAATTTCAGGGTCATTTAGCTGAAAAAATCAGTAAATGCATGAAAGAATTTGCTTGGACATAAAATTTCTTCGCGTTTCAAATGCCAAAACACATAACTAGCTACCCTAACTATTATAGAGATTCCCTCCTGGGTGTGAAACACAGAAGAAAGTGATGATAGTTAAGCCGATCACATCCCAGATCTTTGGGTGTGAAACTTTTTCTTCGCGTGTGTCCCTTTGCGTCGTAGCCATGGAAAATCTTCATCATTTAACGGGATGCTCGGGTCAATATTCACTGTGAATGGAGCAATTTCATCAAACTTTTCATAATCTTCTGACTTGTCTGTCTTGTCATCCACTCCCACGATGTTTCTCTTCCCAGAAAGAACTATGTGCCGCTTTGACTCATCGTACGATGCATTCGCTTCCTTATCTTTTCTTTTTCTTGGCTTGGTAGACATGTCCTTCACATAGAAAACCTGTGCCACATCATTGGCTAGGACGAATGGTTCGTCTGCATACGCAAGATTGTTGAGATCCACTGTTGTCATTCCGTACTGCGGGTCTTCTGTTACCCCGCGTCGTGTCATATTGACCCATTTGCACCGAAACAAAGGGACCTTCAAACCACGTCGATAGTCAAGTTCCCATATGTCCTGTATATAACCATAATATGTTTCCTTTCCCGTCTTGGTTTCTGCATCAAAGCGGACACCACTGTTTTGGTTGGTGCTCTTCTTATCTTCGGCGATCGTGTAAATTGTATTACCATTTATCTCGTACCCTTTGAAAGTCATTATATTCGAAGATGGTAACTGGGACAACAAGTACATGTCATCTTCAATAGAGGTGTCATGCATGGTACGTGCTTGCAACCAGCTGGCGAAGCTCCTGGTTTGTTCACGTGTAATCCAGTCATCGGACCGCTCCGGGTGTTTGGAGCGTAGCAAATTCTTGTGTTCATCCATATACGGAGCCACCAAGGCGGAATTCTGTAGAACTGTGTAGTGTGCTTCAGTGAGAGAATGTCCGTCCATACATATTATTTGTTCCCCTCCTAGCATGCCTTTTCCATCCAGTCTGCCCTTATGCCGCGATTCAGGAACACCAATCGGCTTAAGGTCAGGAATAAAGTCAATACAAAACTCAATGACCTCCTCATTTTGACGGTCCTTGGAGATGCTTCCTTCTGGCCTAGCACAGTTATGAACATATTTCTTTAAGACTCCCATGAACCTCTCAAAGGGGAACATATTGTGTAGAAATACAGGACCCAAAATGTTAATCTCTTCGCATAGGTGAACTAGGACGTGCGTCATGATGTTGAAGAAGGATGGTGGGAACACCAACTCGAAACTGACAAGACATTGCACCAAATCATTCTGTAACCTTGGTATGATTTCTGAATCGATTACCTTCTGAGAGATTGCATTGAGAAATGCACATAGCTTCACAATGGCTAATCGAACGTTTTCCGGTAGAAGCCCCCTCAATGCAACCGGAAGCAGTTGCGTCATAATCACGTGGCAGTCATGAGACTTTAGGTTCTGGAACTTTTTCTCTGCCATGTTTATTATTCCCTTTATATTCGATGAGAAGCCAGACGGTACCTTAATACTGAGCAGGCATTCAAAGAAGATTTCCTTCTCTTCTTTGGTAAGAGCGTAGCTTGCATGACCCTGATGTATGCCGTCTTTTCCGTGCATACGTTGCTGGTCCTCCCGTGCCTCAGGTGTACCTTTTGTCTTCCCATACACGCCCAAGAAGCCAAGCAGGGTCACACAAAGATTCTTCGTCACGTGCATCACGTCGATTGCGGAGCGGACCTCGAGGTCTTTCCAATAGGGCAGGTCCCAAAATATAGATTTCTTCTTCCACATGGGTGCGCGTCCGTCAGCGTCATTTGGAACAGGTTGTCCACCAGGACCCTTTCCAAAGACCACCTTCAAATCCTTGACCATATCATGTACATCAGCACCAGTACGGTGGCGAGGCTTCGTCCGGTGATCCGCCTCACCTTTGAAATGCTTGCCTTTCTTTCTTACGGGATGCCTGCTCGGAAGAAATCGATGATGTCCCAGGTACACATTCTTCTTACAATTAGCCAAATATATACTGTCAGTATCGTCCAAACAGTGCGTGCATGCGCGGTATCCCTTGTTTGTCTGTCCTGAAAGGTTACTGAGAGCAGGCCAATCATTGATGGTCATGAACAGCAACGCCTTTAGGTCAAATTCTTCCCCCATGTGCTGATCCCACGCACGTACACCTGTTCCATTCCACAGTTGTAAGAGTTCTTCAACTAATGGCCTTAGGTACACATCAATGTCGTTGCCGGGTTGCTTAGGGCCTTGGATGAGCACTGGCATCATAATGAACTTCCGCTTCATGCACAACCAAGGAGGAAGGTTATACAAACATAGAGTCACAGGCCAAGTGCTATGGTTGCTGCTCTGCTCCCCAAAAGGATTAATGCCATCTGCGCTTAGAGCAAACCATACGCTCCTTGCGTCATCTGCAAACTCCTTCCCGTACTTTCTTTCGATTTTTCTCCGCTGCGACCCGTCAGCGGGTACTCTCAACTTTCCGTCTTTCTTACGGTCTTCTCTGTGCCATCGCATCGCCTTGGCATGCTCTTTGTTTTGGAACAAATGTTTCAACCGTGGTATTATAGGAGCATACCACATCACCTTGGCAGGAATCTTCTTCCTGGGGCGCTCGCCCTCGACATCACCAGGGTCATCGCGGCTGATCTTATAGCGCAATGCACCACATACCGGGCAAGCGTTCAAATCCTAGTACTCACCGCAGTAGAGGATGCAATCATTAGGGCATGCATGTATCTTCTGCACCTCTAACCCTAGAGGGCAGACAATCTTCTTTGCTTCATACGTACTCTCGGGCAATTCGTTGTCCTTTGGAAGCATATCCTTTATCATTACCAGCAACTTTCCAAATCCCTTGTCAGATACACCATTCTCTGCCTTCCATTGCAGCAATTCCAGTGTGGTGCCCAGCTTTTTCTTGTCACCTACGCAATTCGGGTACAACAATTTTTTGTGATCCTCTAACATGCGCTGCAACTTCTTCTCCAAATCACTTGCGCAGTTTCTCTTTGCATCGGCAATGGCCCGACCTAGATCATCAACGGGCTCATCTGATGCCTCTTCTTTAGCTTCTTCCCGCATTGCCGGCTCAGCTTCTTCCCGCATTACCGGCTCAGCTTCTTCCCCCATTGTTGTATCATCGTATTCAGGGAACCCATGGTCAGGATAGTTGTCGTCGTCCTCTTCTTCTTCATTGTCTTCCATCATAACCCCTCTTTCTCCGTGCTTGGTCCAAACATTATAATGGGGCATGAAACTGGTCTTAAACAGGTGGACGTGAATGGTTCTTGATGTAGAGTAATTGTGACCATTCTTACAGCGAGCACATGGACAAGGCATAAAACCATCCGCCCGCTTGTTTGCCTCAGCCGCAAGCAGAAAAGTGCGCACGCCCTCAACGAACTGGGGAGAGCATCGGTCATCGTACATCCATTGCCGGCTCATCTTCATTACACAACACCGAATAGACCAAATTAATACAAGTTCATACATAAAGTTCATACAACACTTAAATGCAACAAACAAATAACTCTCTAGCTAAAGCATTTAAATGCAACAACAAATACGTTCAAGATCGCAACTAAGGTAACAATGGATCCAACAGCATAATGATACCAAGCCTCACTATCGATGGCATATTTTCTAATCTTTCTAATCTTCAAGCGCATTTTCTCCATCTTGATCTTGTGATCATCGACGACATCGGCAACATGCAACTCCAATTCCATCTTCTCCCCCTCAATTCTTTTCAATTTTTCTTTCAAGTACTCGTTTTCTCTTTCAACTAAATTTAACCTCTCGGCAATAGGGTCGATTGGAATTTCCGGTTCAGATACCTCCTAGAAAAAATTTCTATGTCAACTTGATGGGCATAATTTGTCATAAACACGAAATGCAACTAGTTTTAAAAGAGAATATACATACCACATCCGAATCATAACAAGGACTAGGGCCGACGGGGACAGGTATCAAAACCATGGCACTATATGTATAACAAACAACGTACGGGTAAGATAATTATACGAGTAACTATATATCCAAATCACACAAACATCAATTTTTATATAAAATTTCATGAACAAGAGGCTCACCACAAGGTGGTGCCGGCGACGGGACGGTGCGGGCGATCGACGGTGGCTACGATGGAGATTTAGAAGGCACTAAGTAAACCACACCTACATATGCAAACTAAGTGTTATTTTTGACCTCAAATTGCATATAAATCAAATACTAGCACATATGTATATATATCCTCCCAAATTACTAAACTCACAAATTAATCACTATATAAACCAATGCAAGAGCTAATCTAGCAATGAGAGATGAAAGGACAAAGTTGCTAACCTTTGTGATCATTTGAATGGATGAGGGCCTTCAAATCTTGACAAATTTTGGGCAAATTTTGTGATGAACTCGAGAGGAAGAAGGGAAGAACAGAGGAGAGGGCCGAAGAGGGGAAAGGGGGAAGAACAGAGTGCTGGTGGACGAAGGGTTTATATAGGACGACCTTTAGTACCGGTTCGTGGCACGAACCGGTACTAAAGGTGCTGGAGGGGCCCCACTCTGACAACATCCTGCCACCACTCTCATTAGTACCGGTTCGTGGCACGAACCGGTGCTAAAGGTTCGCCACGAACCGGTACTAATGAAAGCGGCCCGGCTATCCGTTGGAACCGGCACTAATGTATACATTAGTGCCGGCTCAAATACAAACCGGCACTAATGTGCTTCATGTTTGACCATTTTTCTACTAGTGATAGCTACCATCGCCGCCGCCGCCACCACATGCAGTTCTAGAACCAATCTAAGAGCATCTCCAACAGCCGCGCTACACGCGGCACGCTAAAAAAGCGTTTGCAGCGCGCTGTTTGCGAGTTTTTTGCGCGGCATGGAGCGCTTGCTCCAGCGACCGCTACAAAGTTTAGCGCGCGCGAGCAGCCGATGCTTGCCATATGTTGCGTTTTGGAGATGATGATAATATTTGAAACATGAAAACAAAGACATTGCATAGTTTAAAACAAGTTCATGACATAAAAGTTTAAATTCATGCCCACAACATCATCCAACCAAGTTCAAAATCCGAACGAAGTTCATGACATAAAAGTTCACACAAACGAATGGCACATCAACAATCATGCCTCATCCTCGTCTTCGTCATCCTCTTCCTCCAATTTATCTTCCTCATCCGAAGACAATTCTTTCTCTTCCTCTTCATTGTCGCACGCCGCATCATCATGTGGAGCTTGGAAGGTGTTGGCAAGATTTTTAACGGAAGGTGTGTGATGAGGCACACCGAAAGACATTTCGCCCATGCCGCCCGGAGGTGCTCCCATGCATCCCATGAGAGACGCAAAGCTCATGCCTCCCATGGTAGCTCCGAAGCCACCCATGCCTTCCATATGTATGCATTCAAAAAACAACAACAACAAAAAGTTGGCAAAATTTTATACCTTGGGGACATTTCATCGAACACCTTATGCGCGTCGGTCGCCGGCTCAACAAGTCAGTTCGCCGGCGCTTCGGTAGCCACCGCGTCCGTCGCACGCCCTGCAAGCTTCTTCCTCGACAGCCTAGAGGAGTCGTCCGCCGCCTTGTTCTTCTTCGCAGATACCTTGCCCTTCTTCGCCTGTGCCGTATTTGGGAGCTTCGAGAGGAGGGCACGTGGCTTCATGGCGGGCGTCGGCACGACGCCACCTGCTGCCGAGGTCGTCTGTCATGGCATGAAAAGGCCGCGCGCGATACCGGTGCCCGGAGGAGTACCGGCAGAGGCGGAGGGGTTGCAGGTGGCGGCGGCGGAGGGGTCGCGGGTGTAGGAAGGGGCGAGGGGGTGCTAGCGCGGCCTTTCATCGGGTCAATTCGCCGTTGGCAGCGCAGGCAGGGCGAGAGTGACACGGCGAAGAGAGTACGGCGTGCAGAAGAGAGTGCACCAAATAAACCACGTGTGATGGTGTTTTGGACCTTCGGCGCGGGGCTTATATAGCGCGGCTGTTGCAGATGCTCTAACGCACGCACCCATCGCGTTGCTTCGTGTGAGCTTTGCGCGTCTGGTCGTGATTTTAGCCATCCAAAAACTGCATGACTGCATAATTCCGAGACCGGATCTGCATCCATCCATCAAGGAGGATCCAGCAGATGCATGATGTGTCCCTTGTAGTCGTAGGCTTGTGCTCGCATCCCAATCGCCGATCCATTTCGTACGGCAAGTGCGTGTCTCGTCTCGCCTCGTGCTCTCGTGGTGGTTATCCAGCGACGCATCGCGGTCTCGCTCTGTCGTCTCGTCTGCTGCTGCCCCAGTCTAGATGCAAACTTTTGATTCGCATTCTTCTCCGTCGACAGTCAGTCCATGTCCAAGTGCGTGTGCGTGTGGACGGCACGGCAGGCAAGCGGTGATCGGGGAACTGGGGAAGTGAAGTGGACACAGCAGCGCGGCTACGTAGTAGTATATGTACGTACAGGCAAGCTGACTCGGGGAGGTCCGAAGGGGCGCTTTTTTCTCCTGGCGTGCGGGGTGCTGACCTGGCGTCACTGATAGAAAAAGGGCCTGTTGTCCCGGTTCATAAGGGCCTTTAGTCCCGATTCCTAAACCGGGACTAAAGGGTCGGTACTAATGCCATGGCGCTTTAGTCCCGGTTCAATCCAGAACCGGGACTGATGGGCCTCCACGTGGCCTATGCGCGGAGTTCAGGCAGGAGACCCTTTGGTCCCGGTTGGTGGCACCACCCGAGACCAATAGGCATTCACGCGTCAGCATTTCTGTGGCTGGGGTTTTTGTTTTTGTTTTTAAAACAGGGGGGAGGGGGTTGGGGGTTTTGGGGGCTTTGGGGGGTCAATTTAGGTGTTTCATATATTGTGTTAGCTAGCTATAATTAATAGAGAGAAGTGTCCTCTCTTATGTTCGTGCTTGATCGATGCTACGTACTATACATACGTATAGAGAGGACTAGACACGCTAGCTAGCTAGTAAGCAAACGAAGGAAACAGAAGATCGTCATAAACATATATGCATACAGAGAGAAGTGATATCGACCACCTCTCCTTCTCCGAGAGATTGGTCGAACAACAAGTTCTCGTATATCTATCCGACACTACCGGCTACATATATACAATAATTATCTCTTACAAATATAATCATACGGACTCATGGTCCACATAGTATTCTTCGTCTTCAGCGATCACGTGGTCAAGAAAGAATGCCGCCAATTCCTCTTGAATTGCTCGCATGCGAGCTGGTGCTAGGAGTTCATCCCGCTTTCGAAACATCTAATTTGAAGAAGGGGGTCAATACATATATATATGAATGAATGAAACTCAACACAAATGATGGTAATAAAATAAAATTGTGAATGTTGTTATCTACGTACTTCATATTGTTCGTCAGAGTACCCGCCCCGCTCACAGGTCGTGTGGCGGATGGACTCGCAGACGTAGTATCCACAGAAATCATTCCCTTGTTCCTGCCACAACCACTTTACAAGAAATAGAGGTCAATCAAACTGATAAGCAAGAATGCTAAATGGTATTGATGAAACTAGCGCTTGAACCACTAGGAGATGCGCGGAACATGCTACTATAGTACTTACTTTCGGGTGTCTAAATTCCAGCTCCTTCGGCAGTCCCGGAACTTTTCTGGTGAATTTTCATCAAACCCTGCCGGACAAAGAAAACAATTACTTGATATCAGGAAATGAACAAAGTTGCTGATATGGTGGATAATGATCGATTTAACTTACTTCTTGAGGATTTCAGTCATGTCCGCATACTCCTGGGGATGTTTTCGTTTAGAGTCCAAGACAGTTACTACTCCCTGCTCAAGCCTAATCTCTAGGAAAATATAGTGGTAACTGCGCACGCATGCATAACTCATCAATTATATTACTATAACCTGGACTAATATATAAGGAAAACCGAATATGCACAAGACAGTAACACTCACTTGAAGTTGTAAGGAAAGAGTATTATATCTTTGTTTTCATTTTTTTGAATGATCGTAGCAAGTTGGCCTCGGTATCTTTGGGACGATGTTCAACCTCAGTTGCATCTATGAGATATGTGTTAACGAACCCAATATCACCGATTTGTCTTTTCTTCAATTCGGCGATCTTCAATCTGCATAATATAGCAAGGATAATTATAAATACATGCGATGAAAGAGATGAGCTATATAGAGAGACTTAATGACAGAAGTAGTAGTACTTACAGACAGTAGCAGGTGACCGTTGTTTTATCGAGGGCCAATTGATTGAAAAACTGATAGAACTCCTCAAATGGAATAGGCAACAGTTCAATTCTAACGAGGTCATGCTCCGGTTTAACTCTCGCATACAAAGTACTCCTCCCCCCAGACTCTCTGCAGATTTTCAAGTACCAATCATCTAATCTTCGCATCATCGTTGTTAAAGATTTTTCATCTTTGACGAGAGGCTTCCCGTACTCGTATCTGTGTATCTGCACCTCCATGGGATCATAATGTACATCGTCGGGCAGGTAATCGTCAACATTGCAATAACCGGGCACCATCCTCGGATCGACGATGTCGCTAGGCACCTTGAGCGGGGGGCACGATTGCTTCGCTTGTTCGCCGAGCTGGGCAATTTGTTTCCCAGCTGCTCGTCGTTCTTTCAGCCTTTGATCACTGACTGTACTTCCCGACCGCTCCGCTTCGGCCCATGTCTTTGCAATAATGCGCTCATAGTTGCCTTTCAGCGGAGACTTGGGTGGTTTTGCCAGGGCAGCCAGAGTGCGCTTCACTTTCACCGGATCTACCTTCTCCTCCGGAGGTGGATGTCTTTTTGCTTTCAACCCTTGAAACCAGTCATCCACTTCGGTTCGCGTGATCTTCGCGTTCTCCTCCGGGGTCCTCTCGTATGGTAACTTCTATGGACTCTTCAGAGAAGGACCGAATCTGTATGTCCTCCCGCCTCTGGTTGTACTGCTAGACGCCGGCCGAGCAGACGGAGCAGTTGTCTTCTTTACTTGCTTATGAGGCGGAGGAGAAGGACTACGACGCGCCGGAGCAGCTGCCGGAGCGGCGGCGGGTCTCTTCCGCCCTTGCTGACAAGGCGGAGAAGGAGGAGGCTGGCTGCTCGGGCGCGCCGGCGCAGGCGGAGAAGGAGGCGGAGTGCCGCCACACGCCGGAGAAGGAGCCGGCCGAGGGCCCTGATCATCACTCGCCGGAGGAGGAGGCGGTGGAGGAGGCGGAGTGCCCTGACTCGCTGGAGGAGGAGGAGGCGGAGGCGTCCAGTTCGAAAGGTTGATGAGCTCCTTCCGCCATAGGCATGGAGTCTTCAGAGCAAACCCCAGCCGAGTCTCCCCTTCACCGATAGGGTGGTCAAGCTGGAGGTCCTCAAATCCCTCCGTTATTTCATCCACCATCACCCTAGCATATCCTTTTGGAATCGGCCGGCAGTGAAAAGTTGCGCCGGGTTCAGTAGGATAAACAGAGCCAACAGCCGCCTTGACCTTCAAATTCATCCATTGCGTCATAAGGTGGCAATTTTGACACTCCGTGATAGCATCCACGGGATAGCTGGCAGGAGCTGTCAAGGCATGCTCCGGCTGAAGCAGCTCGGTGGAAGCCACGCCGCTTCTGCACTGAGATGGCGGGGTAGCTTCAGGGGAAGCTTCGGCAGTACGTTTGCTGCGATTTGCTTCTTGTTCCTCTATCGTGTCTATCCTTGCTTGCAGCGCCTGGATTTGGGTCTGCTGCACTTTTTTCCTCCTCTCATGGGATTTGTAACCGCCTGCGTCCGGAAACCCAACCTTCCACGGAATGGAGCCTGGCGTGCCTCGTGTCCGTCCAGGGTGCTTAGGATTCCCGAGGGCCATTGTGAGCTCGTCGTTCTCTCTGTCTGGAAAGAATGTCCCTTGCTGCGCTGCTTCGATATACTGCTTAAGCTTCCTGACTGGTATGTCCATTTGATCGTTCGTCCAAATGCACTTCCCTGTTACAGGGTCCAAGGTTCCGCCAGCCCCGAAGAACCAAGTCCGGCAACGGTCTGGCCAGTTAATTGTCTCTGGTTCGATCCCTTTATCAACCAGATCATTCTCAGTCTTGGCCCACTTAGGCCAGGCTACGAGGTAGCCACCTGACCCCGTGCGATGGTGATGCTTCTTCTTCGCAGCATTTTGCTTGTTTGTCGCCGACATCTTCTTACTCTTTTCCGATGTCTTGTGGGCCACAAATGCGGGCCAGTGATCTCTGACCTTCTCATATCTGCCCTTGAATTCCGGTGTCTCATTATTTTCGACAAACTTATTCATCTCTTTCTTCCACCTCCTGAATAGTTCTGCCATCCTCTTAAGAGCAAAAGACTTGATTAATTGCTCTTTAACTGGGTTCTCTGGATTATCCTCTGGCGGTAGGGTGAAATTTGACTTTAGCTCAGTCCAAAGATCATTTTTCTGCATATCATTGACATAAGACACCTCAGGGTCTTCTGTAGCCGGCTTAAACCATTGCTGGATGCTTATCGGGATCTTGTCCCTAACCAGAACCCCGCACTGAGCAACAAATGCGTTCTTTGTTCGGATGGGTTCAATCGGTTGGCCGTCGGGCGCGATTTCTATGATCTCAAACCTTTCATCCAAGCTCAACTTTTTCTTTGGGCCTCGTCTCTTTACCGAAGTTGTGCTCGATCCGAAGGGCTAGAAAAAAGAACAAAGACTTAATTAATATGTGTACATACCAAAACAATGAATGCATCAATCAGCTAGTCAGCACAGGCTTAACTAATATATATATACCTTGCCGGACTCGGTTCGGTCACCGGAGCCGTCATCACGGTCTCCTTCTTGCACCGGCATTGGGTCACCGGAGCCGTCCTCATGTTCTTCTTCTTGCACCGGCATTAGGTCACCATAGCCAGCTTCTTCACCCTCTCCTTCCAGACCATCAGTGTCGTTGAGAAACAACGAGACGGCATCACTTCCTTCTGTGATTATGTCCCTCAACAACGCTTCTTTTGCTTCGTCTCGGGCGGTGTCCATAGTTTCTACAAATATTTACAACATGGCAATTATTATTCAAACATGACAGATGGATATATTAGTGGCAAACATAGAACTAGCTACCTAATCATAGTAAGGAATCATATATATTAATTAGTGGCCTCGACGCTGCTTCTCTAGGGTTTGGGGTGGCCTCGACAACGCTTCAAGGGTTTGGGGTGGCCTCGAGAACGCTTCAAGGAGGGGGTAATATCGACCCCCCCCCCACGTGTTGAAGCTATCGGGAGGGGGTATATATCGACAACGATGACACTACATCTATGTCCCTCGACGACCCTCGTTCCCGATAAAAAAAAGAGGAAGAAGAAGAAAAAAAGAGGAGAAGAAAGAATAGAGGAGTTCTTCTCCTCTATTCTTTCTTCTCCTCTTTTTTTTCTTCTTCCTCTTCTTTTTTTATCCTCTTCTTCCTCTCATGTTCGAGAGGATCGCTGAGGGGTCGGGAGGTTGCCTAGTGTCAAAGGATTCAACAAAACCATGTCTTCATCATTAGGCGAAAGTAACAGGTGCATGATGGTACGAAGCTCTCCAAAGTTATTTTGGAACGGAGTCCAAGATAGGATAATTCGCTTTTTGGTACAAAGTTCAACAAGAACCTTCCAAATATCGTTATTTGGAAGGCCTTTGCTGAAATTCATACAAAAAGGCAAATTATCCTATCCGGGACACCATTCCAAAATAACTTTGGAGGACTTTGTCATGCCCTGGTTACTTCCGGCTAATGATGAAGCCATGGATTTCTTCAATACTTTTACACTAGGAAACCTCTCTCGACCCCTCGGCGATCCTCGACCCCTCGAACCCTCAATGACCCTGGAACCCTCGACCCCTAGACGACCCTGGAACCCACGACCCTCGATCCCTCGACCCTATAGAACCCTCGAACCCTCGACCCTTGACCCCTTAACGACCCTCGACCCTCTACCCTAGTTCCCGACCCTCGACCCCTCGGCGATCCTCGACACCCTCATTCCCGACAAAAATTAAGAAGAAGAAGAAGAAGAAGAAGAAGAAGAAGAAGAAGAAGAAGAAGAAGAAGAAGAAGAAGAAGAAGAAGAAGAAGAAGAAGAAGAAGAAGAAGAAGAAGAAGAAGAAGAAGAAAGAGGAGAAGAAGAAAGGAATAGCTAGAGGAGAAGATCGAAGAAAAAAAAGAAGAAAAAAAAGAGGAGAAGAAGAAAGGAATAGTGGAGAAGAAGAAAAAAATAGAATATATTCTATTTTCTCTTCTTCTCCACTATTCATTTCTTCTTCTCCTCTTCTTTTTCTTCTTCTTATTTATTTCTCCCCTTCTTCCTCTCCTCTTCTTCTTTCTTTCCTCTTCTTATTTTCTTTCTTTCCTATACTTCTTTTCCTTCCTTCTTAATATCACTTAGCAAATTTTGCAACGATAGAGAGGGGGTGCTCCCGTGGTCTAAAATCCGTCTATGCACGATAGAAAATTCTGAAAAAATACATCTATGATCCCTCAACGTCCCCGCCTCTCTCATGAACAAAAAAAATATGTGAATTAAAAAAACATCATGTTCTATGAACAAAAAACATCATATTTCATCCACATTCGTGCATACATCATATATGTGATCATCTATGAAAAAAACATCATATTCTATAAAAAAATCATTACATATATATATATATAAAGAAGCATATATATATATATAAACAAGCATATATATGAAAAAAATTGCAA
>NC_041384.1:670733799-670760236 GCF_002162155.2 Triticum dicoccoides
TGGTCACGGTTGATGCCACGAACCGTGACCAATGCCCCCTTTAGTCCCGGTTGGTGCCACCAACCGGGACCAATGGCCTTGTGCTGCCCCGCGCCCAAAAGTTTAGTCCCACCTCGCTAGTTGAGACGGCTCGGGAGTGGTTTATAAGCGTTGCTGCGCCCACCCTCCCGAACTCCTCTCAACTGCAGGCTTTCGGGCCTAATCTGTCACTGCAATGCTTGTGGGACTACTGGGCCTACTGCGGGCCTGAATCCTGGCCCATGGTAGGGTTTCTAGTCGTATTCAGGCCGTGGTGGCCCAGTA
Organism: Triticum dicoccoides; assembly: GCF_002162155.2. Taxonomy (NCBI): domain Eukaryota; kingdom Viridiplantae; phylum Streptophyta; class Magnoliopsida; order Poales; family Poaceae; genus Triticum; species Triticum dicoccoides. The sequence continues at coordinate 670,734,103 of NC_041384.1, forward strand.
GGTGGCATTTTTTTGTTTTTTTGTTGCTTTATTTATTTTCTTTTGTTTTTTGCTTTATTTTTTAATTCTTTATGCTTTTAGTTTTAGAAAAATTATAAACTTTTTGTTAATGCCATTAGTTTTCAAATTTGAAAACACTTTTTTAGGTTTTTTGTTTTCTTCGTTGCTTTATTTATTTTATTTTGTGATTAAGTTTACTATAAAAATAGTTTTTTCCTGTTTTTTTGATTTGTTTTTTGCATTATTTATTTTCTTTTCTTTTTTGCTTTAATTTTTAATTCTGTTTGCTTTTAGGTTAGCAAAATTATAAACTTTCTGTTAGTGCCATTAGTTTTAGAAAAATTATAAACTTTCTGTTAGTGCCTTTAGTTTTCAAATTTGAAAACACTTTTTTAGTTTTTTAGTTTTCTTTGTTTCTTTATTTATTTTATTTTGTGATTAACTTTACTATAAAAATAGTTTTTTCCTGTTTTTTTGATTTGTTTTTTGCATTATTTATTTTCTTTTGTTTTTTGCTTTAATTTTTAATTTTGTTTGCTTTTAGGTTAGCAAAATTATAAACTTTCTGTTAGTGCCATTAGTTTTAGAAAAATTATAAACTTTCTGTTAGTGCCATTAGTTCTCAAATTTGAATAGTTAAAATTTGAATTCTTTGAAAATTGTTTGAATCACAAGTTTGTGATTAACTTACTAAAAAATGAGAATAGATGCGCTTATAGAGAAAATTCAACCTAAATTCCTAGTAAATTTCTATGAATTTCAGAGAAATTCACTATGAATTTAGGTTAAACTTTTCTCTATTAGGGCATCTATTTTCACTTTGAGAGGAGCTCAACAAGGCAGAGAGGGAAGGGCTTATAAACCGGTGTGAGCCCCCTTCGGTTGGCGAAGTGGGACTAAACTCTGCCCGCAACGAGGACCAACCCTTTAGTCCCAGTTTGTGGCACAAACCGGGACTAATGGTCATGGGCCAGGGGCGAACCATAAGACATGAAAGCATTTCAAATGAACTCTGAAAAAGTTGAAAGTTGGGATGGTATCATAATTTCACCCACATAGCATGTGCATGTACAAAACGGACAATGGTAGCATGTTCGTGTGTTACAAAGTTGGCATGGTATCATCATAATAGTTGCGGGAGAAAGTCTTAACTTTTTCTTCGCTTGTGTCATTTGCTTATTGTGCCGTAACCATGGATAATCTTCATTGTTTATCAGGATGCTTGGGTCAGCCTTGACATTGAAGGGAGGAATTTCATGAAACTTTTCATAATCTTCAGACATGTCTGTCTTGCCGTCCACTCCCAGGATGTCCCTTTTTCCTGAAAGAACTATGTGGCGCTTTGGCTCATCGTATGATGTATTCGCTTCCTTATCTTTTCTTTTTCTCAGTTTGGTAGACATGTCCTTCACATAGATAACCTGTGCCACATCATTGGCTAGGACGAACGGTTCGTCAGTGTACCCAAGATTTTTCAGATCCACTGTTGTCATTCCGTACTGTGGGTCTACCTATACCCCGCCGCCTAACAGATTGACCCATTTGCACTTAAACAAAGGGACCTTAAAATCAGGTCCGTAGTCAAGTTCCCATATGTCCACTATGTAACCATAATATGTGTCCTTTCCGCTCTCGGTTGCTGCATCAAAGAGGACATCGCTGTTTTAGTTGGTGCTCTTTTGATCTTGGGCGATCGTGTAAAATGTATTCCCATTTATCTCGTATCCTTTGTAAGTCAATACAGTCAAAGATGGTCCCCTGGACAACAAGTACAACTCATCACAAACAGTGTTGTCACCTCTGAGACTTGTTTCCAACCAACTGCTGAAAGTCCTGATGTGTTCACATGTAATCCAGTCATCGCACTGCTCCGGGTGTTTGGAGCGCAGACTGTTCTTGTGTTCATCGACATACGGGGTCACCAAGGTAGAGTTCTGTAGAACTGTGTAGTGTGCTTGAGACCAAGAATATCCGTCCCTGCATATTATTGAGTCTCTTCCAAGAGTGCCTTTTCCAGCCAGTCTCCCCTCATACCGCCATTTAGGGAGACCTATCTTCTTAAGGCCAGGAATGAAGTCAACACAAAACCCGATAACATCCTCTGTTTGATGGCCCATGGAGATGCTTCCTTCTGGCCTAGCGCGGTTACGGACATATTTTTTTAGGACTCCCATGAACCTCTCAAAGGGGAACATATTGTGTAGAAATACGGGCCCCCAGGATGACAATCTGAAAGTGCAACTATCCCTAGGTGGTTTTGGTAATTCATAACAACATATAGCTCATTGAGCTAATGCTATTCCAAGATGATCATTTCAGGAAAGCTCAATGATTGGCATGGCATGGATGGTGAAAGTGGAACCCTCAAAATGCTAAGGACAAAGGATTGGCTCTAGCTCATATGCTCAAGACTCTTCATTTTATATTTTAGTGGTCCAAGATCACATTGAGTCCATAGGAAAAGCCAATACTATCAAGGAGGGATGAGGTGTTGCTTAATGAGCCTCTTGCTTCATGTGCTTAATGATATGCTCCAAAATCCTCAGCTACTTTCCCATATCCACATTTGACCTAAACCCAAAGCCAAACTCGGCCCTACCAATTCTTTCAACCCGGCGCCACCGAGTTTCACTTGTCATAGCCATTGCCAAACCCTAAGCAAATCGGTTCTACCGATAGGGATCTCGGTCTCACCGAGATGGGATTGCAATTTCTCTGTTTCCTTTTCGTAACTTTTCGGTATCACCGAAAGAGCGGATCGGTCCCACCGAGATTGCAATGTAAACTCACTGTTTCCTTTTCGTAACATTTCGGTCTCACCGAGAAAAGCGAATCGGTCCCACCGAGTTTGCCTGACCAACCCTCTGGTTAGCTTATTACCAAATCGGTCTCACCCAGATTACGTTATGCCCTAACCCTAACCATATCGGTCCTACCGAGTTGCATGTCAGTCCCACCGAAAATCTCTAACGGTCACTAGGTTTACTATTTCGGTCCGACCGAGTTTGTTGATTCGGTCCCACCGAGATTGGTAAATTGTGTGTAACGGTTGGATTTTGTGTGGAGGCTATATATACCCCTCCACCTCCTCTTCACTCGTGGAGAGAGCCATCAGAACACATCTACACTTCCAACTCATATGTTCTGAGAGAGAACCACCTACTCATGTGTTGAGGCCAAGATATTCCATTCCTACCACATGAATCTTGATCTCTAGCCTTCCCCAAGTTGCTTTCCACTCAAATCTTCTTTGCACCAAATCCAAATCCTATGAGAGAGAGTTGAGTGTTGGGGAGACTATCATTTGAAGCACAAGAGAAAGGAGTTCATCATAAACACACCATTTGTTAGTTCTTGGAGAGTGGTGTCTCCTAGATTGGCTAGGTGTCACTTGGGAGCCTCCGACAATATTGTGGAGTTGAACCAAGGAGTTTGTAAGGGCAAGGAGATCGCCTACTTCATGAAGATCTACCGCTAGTGAGGCAAGTCCTTCGTGGGCGATGGCCATGGTGGGATAGACAAGGTTGCTTCTTCGTGGACCCTTCGTGGGTGGAGCCCTCCATGGACTCGCGCAACCGTTACCCTTCGTGGGTTGAAGTCTCCATCAACGTGGATGTAGGATAGCACCACCTATCCGAACCACGGGAAAAACATCCGTGTCTCCAATTGCGTTTGAATTCTCCAAACCCTTCCCTTTACATTCTTGCAAGTTGCATGCTTTACTTTCCGCTGCCAATATACTCTTTGCATGCTTGCTTGAATTGTGTGATGATTGCTTGGCTTGTCCTAAAATAGCTAAAATCTGCCAAGAACTAAAATTGGGAAAAGGTTAAGTTTTTATTTGGTCAAGTAGTCTAATCACCCCCCCTCTAGACATACTTTCGATCCTACAAGTGGTATCAGAGCTTTGGTCTCCATTTGCTTTGATTTCCATAGCTTTTGGTGGTCATAGCCTTGGTTTCACAACCTAGGAGAGTATGGCGTCTAGCGAGAGAAATTATCACCGTAGAGGTCCTTATTTTGATGGTACTAATTTTGCTAGTTGGAAGCATAAAATGAAAATGCATATTCTTGGACATAACCCCGCCGTTTGGGCTATTGTGTGTGTTGGTTTGCAAGGTGACTTCTTTGATGGGAGAGAACCAAACCGTGAAGCTACCGCGAATGAGTTGAAGATGTTGCAATACAATGCTCAAGCTTGTGATATTCTCTTCAACGGATTGTGCCCCGAAGAATTCAACAAAATCAGCCGTCTTGAGAATGCAAAGGAAATTTGGGACACTTTGATTGATATGCACGAAGGTACCGACTCCGTCAAGCAATCCAAATTGGATGTGCTTCAAAGTCAACTTGACAAGTTCAAAATGAAGGATGGTGAAGGTGTCGCTGAAATGTACTCTAGGCTTGCTCTCATCACAAATGAGATTGCCGTCTTAGGGAGTGAAGAGATGACCGGTAGATTCATCATCAAGAAGATTCTAAGAGCCTTGGATGGAAAATATGATACCGTGTGCATATTGATCCAAATGATGCCCAATTACAAAGATCTCAAGCCAACGGAGGTAATTGGAAGAATTGTTGCTCATGAGATGTCACTTATGGATAAAGAGGAACTTCACAACAAATCAAGTGGTGCCTACAAAGCCTCATGTGAAGCCCCTACATCATCAAGTGAGAAACAAAACTTCAATGAAGAATTGAGCTTAATGGTGAAAAACTTCAACAAGTTCTACAAGAGTAGAGGCAAAGATAGAAGCTCCATGTCAAGGTCCTACAATGACAAAAGATCTTCTAGTCGAGAGCGAAACTGCTACAATTGTGGAAGACCCGGACACTATTCCAATGAGTGTACGGCTCCCTACAAGAGAAGAGAAGACTCTCCAAAAAGAAGAAGCAAACGAGAAGAATCACCACCAAGAGAGAGAAGGAGTAAAGATGATCGTTATGAACGAAGACACTCACGGAGAAGCAAGGATTCGGAAAGGAAGGAAAAATCATCAAGGAGCTACACAAAACAAAGACATCAAGCTCATGTTGGTGAATGGGTGAAGGTGTTGCCGGTCTAGCACTTGTGTCAACCAACTCCTACGACATATTTGACTCACCAAATGAAGGAATTGGGAGATGCTTCATGGCCAAAGGTCCTAAGGTAACACACCCCGAGTATGTTGATTTTAATAGTGATGAAGATGACTTGTTAGGTGATGATGATTTACTTGTTGACAACTCTAGTGATGAATACTATGATGAAACGTCAATTAATCATGCTAATCAAGATAAAACAAATGACAATGATTCTTCTTACATTGCCAAGCATTTACTCTTATCCACTTACATGCCTCAAGTCAAGTCTAGTAACAAGAACAAGAAAGATTCTTCCTCTAGTAGTAACAATGATCATGCTAAATCCAATATTGTTGCTTCTAGTAGTTCTCTTGATTCCACTAATGATTCTCTTAGCCAAGTTACACTTGAGCAAGAAAATAGCTTATTGAAGGGAATTATAGAGAAAGGAGTGTACAAAAGCCTTGCCGGGAGTAAGCAATTCAAGGAAATTGTGCGCAAGCAAGGAAGGCACCGGAAGAATCAAGGTGTTGGTTTTGAACGAAAGTTCAATGCCAATGGAGTTGAGTGGGAAGAAGATCAATACCCCAAGACAAAGTTTGTTCCTCAGTAAGAGAAGTATGATACTTCCTTCAAGGGGACACAAGCTCAAGATGATCTTCCACCACAAGACTACAAGCAAAAAGGCAAGGACAAGCTTCAAGAGGAAATTGATGCATTTGAAGAAGCTCCTAAGACCTTAGTCAAGTGGATTCCCAAGACCACTTCAAGTTCCACTTCATCAAGTACGACTACAACTCCAAGGATTCCCATCAAGATGGTGTGGATCCAAAAGAAGAAGAACTAGAGAGTTCTTGAGGGTGACTCCGCCAACATACTTCACTCTTATCATTTTGGCAAGAACAAGTGCAATCAACTTCCACATCTTGCACTAGTTCAAGGAGTCACAAACCCTCTTGTTGGTAAGACAAGGGACAAGGTAACCTAAAAGTTTTCATGGACATCATCTTGTGTGTGCATCACTCTATGTCTATGGATATCATTGTTTGTTCCTTGTGGGACTAACCCATGTAGGTATTGAAAGTGCAATTCACTCAAATGGATAGCTCCAAGTGATCTACATCAACATTGAGCATCCACATCTTCAACATCTACATGAAGTCATCATCGACAAAACCCAAGGTTGGTTCATCCCTCTTAGGGGGGATATCACATCTAGGGGGAGCTTTACTCTAAGACTTGAGCTAAAGCAACTCTAAAGATGTGAACACAACAATGCTTTATGTAAAAGTGGTAACCCCACTTGAGCTTAAACGATGAGTATGACCTATGATCAAGTGTTCTCACTTGACTCCTAAGTCAATATACTCATATATAGATGACCTAGTAATCGCCAATTGCTTGATAGATGCTAGCATTGGTTGTGCATGCTTTGTCACATATTTCAATTGCCATTTTATTGTGTAAGCATGTTGGTTGCATATTTTACTCATTCGAGGACATCCACTTGTTGTTTTGATTGTTTGGTTTTATTTCCTTTTGCCAAGTGGATGGACAAGAATGCCTAAGAACCTCCTCTAGCTATCTATGCTTTCCTCGTCTCAAACCCTATTCATGCTACATCACAAAATTTGATCAAGTCAGATTCGAACCACTCTGTGTGAGGAGCACTCGGAGTCCCCGATTCGTCATAGACTTAAACTTCCAAAACCTCTTCGTGATTCTCGGTCTGAACGATATCCTACTTTCGGTCCTACCGAGATCATTAAGTTGATCTGAATTTTCGATCTCGGTGCAACCGATTTGAACCATTCGGTCACACCGAGTTGCAATAACTATATACAGTTTTGCATCTCGGTGCCACCGAGTTGTTCCACTTGGTCACACCGACAGGGTCGGGCTATATATAGTCACGGGCAAAAATTTGGAAATTTCTCTGAACCCCTTCGCCCATGCGATAGCTCGCTCTGCCAACGTGGTCTCCAGATCATATCCTCGCCGCCAGCCGCCTCCAGTCGCTGGTCTCCATCGCCGTCAACAGAATTCAACCCCGCCGTTGCCACCGTAACGAGTCTCCGCCGAACTAGGGTATGGACTCGATCTTTGTGCTATCCCCAATCTGATTCCTAGCACATTGTGATCTTATTGTTTCTAGCCACGATTGAAACACTCCTATCCAGTCAATGCGTTCGTAGAATCGGATTGATTCAAAAATTTTAGGGTTAGGTTTCCACCGAAACCATCTCGGACTCACCGAGTTGAAAAACTCGGTCCCACCGATTTGGCTCATGTCATTGCACAAGTGAGACTCGGTCTGACCGAGAATTACTAATCGGTGTGACCGATTTTGGAACTTTGTGAAACCCTAGCAGTCTCGGTGCCACCGAACTGTGACTCGGTCTGACCGAGTTCACTAGTTTAGGTTCCAAAACTGCTGCGGTATCACCGAGTTTAAAAATCGGTAGATCCGAAATGATTTCTGTGGGAAACTAAAACTAAGATTTTGAATCATTCTTTTGCAAAAACCTCTACATTTTGTGATGCTCATCTACTCTACCTCATCTATAAACTGTTCACAGGGTCAGCAGTCAGCTTGTTCATCATGTCAGATCAGAGTGATAGCCAAAACATGTCAGAGCAGCAAGTGCAGATGAGTGAGGGCACTAGTCCCTCCAGTTCTTCAGATGAAGGCAGCAGGAGCACTCCTAGCAATTTGCCAAAAGCTGCCACCAGACAAAGGAAGAAGAGAACCTCAGACTCAGAGGATGGGGATTATGTGGCAGAGGAAGAGGAAGCAACTTCAAAGAGAGTAGTGCTCAAGAAGGAATATGGCTCAGCTCAAAGCACAAAGCCAGGATTGAAAATTAAAAGGCCAGCAGGAAGGCAGCCTATGCCAAAGGCCAGAGTTTCAACTCAGATTCCTGAAAAGCCTGCACCCAAAGAGGCTGCTACAGAAGGGAAGAAGAGGAAGGAGAGGATCAAAAAGACCACTGCTAGAGTGCTTGGGAGATCCTCAATCATGAGAGATTCTGAAGAAGATGAAGAAGAAGAGGTTGCTGCACCAGCACCCAAGATACCAAAGCTGATGGGTGATGCTATAAGATCAGGGGCTACTGCATACAAGCCCAAGGAAGCACCCAAGGCTGCATCAAAGGCCAAGACAGCTCCAAAGAGGAACACAAGGAGCATACCAGCTGCTGAAAAGAACAAGGCCTCAGTGCCTGACACTGCAGAAGAAGAGGAAGGCCAAGTGCTCAGGAAGCTAAAGCCCAAGATCCCAGACCTCAACGATGCTCATCCTGTGGCTGAGGACATGAAAATCAGAAGAGACTCAGGGCTGAGAAAGTGGAGAGAAGCAGATCCGTATGCTTCAAGGAGAAGAACTGCTGTTGATTACATGTTTCACACAAAGGAACAGCAGGACTTCTATGAGACAGTTTTGTTGGATAAGAAACCTATCATTTGTGACATGAGATGGGTAGACTGGGAGTACATCAAGGACAATGAAGAGCACTATCCTGGAGTGCAAGACAGCTTCAAGGCTTGTGGAGTAGCTGACTTTGTTGGGCAGAAGCTCACAAAGTGGAATGAAGAGCTGATCATGCAATTCTACTCCACATCACACTTCTATCCAGATGGCAGGATTGTGTGGATGTCAGAAGGAACCAGATATCAGTCAACTGTTGCTGAGTGGGCACAGCTCATCAATGCCCCAGAGGAGCATGAGGATGACTTAGACATATATGCCAAGAAGAAGATGGACCACAACTCTATGTCCAACATGTACAAGGAAATTCCAAACAAGGCACTTGATACGTTCAAGTTTGGCTCAGTACATTATCTTCTGTCAGGGCTGCCAACTATCAACTAGATCCTAAGGCACACCCTATTGCCCAAGTCAGGTGATCACAAGATGATCAGAGGCCATGCAATAAATTTGCTACATATATTTGATGGGCCACAGAAATTCAAAGTCATGAGCCTCATGGTAGAGACCATCAAGAGAACTGCAACAGATCAGAAGAGGAGCTGTGGTTATGCCCCTCAGATTCAGGAGTTAATCAACTCAAAAATGGGCACATGCACATACTTGTTAGACAAGGAACACTTGCCTATTCATCCAGATTTCGAGGACAATCAAGTTGTAATGAACAAGGATGAACCATCATCAGCTCATGCTCAAGCACAGAAGGAGAAGGCAAGGAAGGAGAAAGATGCAAAGATGCCAACTCAAGAGGAGGCATCTGAGTATTTCCTGAAAACCAAGAAGGAGCAGCTTAGTTACTTGATTGCATCTACACTGAGGATTGAGAAAGGACTGGCCACCCTCACTCAGAATTAGGCGAGCTTAGAGAGGATCATAGAACAAAAGTTCTATGACATGGATGTCAAAGTAACAGAGATTCAGTCTGCAGTGGAGCAACTTCAAGATGACATGCAGGAGAGGAGAGGGAAGACTACAACTGATGCATTTGCCAGAGTGCCACGAGCTCCGAGGTCGACTGCAGTGCCGGTTCCTGACACCAGAGCCACCACCTCAGCTCCAGCCACAGCACCAGCCCAACCAGCTCCAGCATCTACTTCAGCTCCAGCTCCAACCACGTCTACAGAAGCCTTCGTCCTTGGAGTGATCCAGACTCCACCACCACCAGAAGATCAAGCCTGAGAGTCGATCTAGCACTATGCATTTTCTAGGAACTTTTTGGTAACTTGTTGCCAAAGGGGGAGGTTGCTTTTATTCTCTCTTGCTTTTGGTTGTTTTTCAAACTTTGTTTGCTTTTGGTTGAGATACTTTGATATGCTTGTGAGACATTGATGATCATGTGTTTGATCATAAGCTACACTTATGCATGCTTGATATATCTTATCTATCTTATGTGATCATTCACTTTCTTTGGTGATGAGTGCATGTATTTCATTCTTATCTTTTTGAGCGCTCCACCAAGATGTATGTGACATGGAAGAGTAACCCATGACTCTAACTCTTTGTGCATTTGCAGTCCAAAGCAAATTTTAAATATGCACAAATTTAGGGGGAGCTCTTACTTATCACATACTTCTCAAAGCAACGATATATTTCATTCTTATTATTATTTGTCGAAGCTTTGATCTATATGTTGGCATCAATTACCAAAAAGGGGGAGATTGAAAGTGCAACTATCCCTAGGTGGTTTTGGTAATTCATAACAATATATAGCTCATTGAGCTAATGCTATTCCAAGATGATCATTTCAGGAAAGCTCAATGATTGTCATGGCATGGATGGTGAAAGTGGAACCCTCAAAATGCTAAGGACAAAGGATTGGCTCTAGCTCATATGCTCAAGACTCTTCATTTTATATTTTAGTGGTCCAAGATCACATTGAGTCCATAGGAAAAGCCAATACTATCAAGGAGGGATGAGGTGTTGCTTAATGAGCCTCTTGCTTCATGTGCTTAATGATATGCTCCAAAATCCTCAGCTACTTTCCCATATCCACATTTGACCTAAACCCAAAGCCAAACTCGGCCCTACCAATTCTTTCAACCCGGCGCCACCGAGTTTCACTTGTCATAGCCATTGCCAAACCCTAAGCAAATCGGTTCTACCGATAGGGATCTCGGTCTCACCGAGATGGGATTGCAATTTCTCTGTTTCCTTTTCGTAACTTTTCGGTATCACCGAAAGAGCGGATCGGTCCCACCGAGATTGCAATGTAAACTCACTGTTTCCTTTTCGTAACATTTCGGTCTCACCGAGAAAAGCGAATCGGTCCCACCGAGTTTGCCTGACCAACCCTCTGGTTAGCTTATTACCAAATCGGTCTCACCGAGTTTGTGTAGTCGGTCTCACCAAGATTATGTTATGCCCTAACCCTAACCATATCGGTCCTACCGAGTTGCATGTCAGTCCCACCGAAAATCTCTAACGGTCACTAGGTTTACTATTTTGGTCCGACCGAGTTTGTTGATTCGGTCCCACCGAGATTGGTAAATTGTGTGTAACGGTTGGATTTTGTGTGGAGGCTATATATACCCCTCCACCTCCTCTTCACTCGTGGAGAGAGCCATCAGAACACATCTACACTTCCAACTCATATGTTCTGAGAGAGAACCACCTACTCATGTGTTGAGGCCAAGATATTCCATTCCTACCACATGAATCTTGATCTCTAGCCTTCCCCAAGTTGCTTTCCACTCAAATCTTCTTTCCACCAAATCCAAATCCTATGAGAGAGAGTTGAGTGTTGGGGAGACTATCATTTGAAGCACAAGAGCAAGGAGTTCATCATCAAAACACCATTTGTTACTTCTTGGAGAGTGGTGTCTCCTAGATTGGCTAGGTGTCACTTGGGAGCCTCCGACAAGATTGTGGAGTTGAACCAAGGAGTTTGTAAGGGCAAGGAGATCGCCTACTTCATGAAGATCTACCGCTAGTGAGGCAAGTCCTTCGTGGGCGATGGCCATGGTGGGATAGACAAGGTTGCTTCTTCGTGGACCCTTCGTGGGTGGAGCCCTCCGTGGACTCGCACAACCGTTACCCTTCGTGGGTTGAAGTCTCCATCAACGTGGATGTAGGATAGCACCACCTATCCGAACCACGGGAAAAACATCCGTGTCTCCAATTGCGTTTGAATTCTCCAAACCCTTCCCTTTACATTCTTGCAAGTTGCATGCTTTACTTTCCGCTGCCAATATACTCTTTGCATGCTTGCTTGAATTGTGTGATGATTGCTTGACTTGTCCTAAAATAGCTAAATCTGCCAAGAACTAAAATTGGGAAAAGGTTAAGTTTTTATTTAGTCAAGTAGTCTAATCACCCCCCCCCCTCTAGACATACTTTCGATCCTACACAATCTCGTCGACTAGATGAACTAGGACGTGCGTCATGATATTGAAGATGGATGGTGGGAACACCAGCTCGAAACTGACAAGACATTGAGCCACATCACTCCTTTGCCTTGGTACGATTTCTGGATCGATCACCTTCTCAGAGATTGCATTGAGGAATGCACATAGCTTCACAATGGCTAATCAGACGTTTTCCGGTAGAAGCCCCCTCAATGCAACCGGAAGCAGTTGCGTCATAATCACGTGGCAGTCATGAGACTTTAGGTTCTGAAACTTTTTCTCTGGCATATTTATTATTCCCTTTATATTCAAGGAGAAGCCAGTCGTGAACTTCATACTGAGCAGGCATTCAAAGAAGATTTCTTTCTCTTCTTTCGTAAGAGCGTAGCTGGCAGGACCTTTATACTGCTTCGGAGGCATGCCATCTTTTTCGTGCAAACGTTGCAGGTCCTCCCGTGCCTCAGGTGTATCTTTTGTCTTCCCATACACGCCCAAGAAGCCTAGCAGGTTCACGCAAAGGTTCTTCGCATGTGCATCATGTCGATTGAGGAGCGGACCTCTAGGTCTTTCCAGTAGGGTAGGTCCCAAAATATAGATTTCTTCTTCCACATGGGTGCGTGTCCCTCAGCGTCATTCGGAACAGCTAGTCCACCGGGACCCTTTCCAAAGATTACGTAGTGTAAATCATTGACCATAGCAAGCACGTGATCACTAGTGCGCATGGCGGGCTTCTTCCGGTGATCTGCCTCGCCTTTGAAATGCTTGCCTTTCTTTCGACATTGATGGTTGGTCGGAAGAAATCGACGATGGCCCAGGTACACATTCTTCCTGCATTTGTCCAGGTATATACTTTCAGTGTCATCTAAACAGTGCGTGCATGCGTGGTATCCTTTGTTTGTCTGTACTGAAAGATTACGGAGAGCGGGCCAATCGTTGATGCTCACGAACAGCAACGCCTTAAGGTTAAATTCCTCCTGTCTGTGCTCATCCCACGTACGTACACCGTTTCCATTCCACAGCTGTAAAAGTTCTTCAACTAATGGCCTTAGGTACACATCAATTTCGTTGCCGGGTTGCTTAGGGCCTTGGATGAGAACTGGCATCATAATGAACTTCCGCTTCATGCACATCAAAGGAGGAAGGTTATACATACATAGAGTCACGGGCCAGGTGCTGTGATTGCTACTCAGCTCCCCGAAAGGATTAATGCCATCCGCGCTTAAAGCAAACCATACATTCCTTGGGTCCTTTGCAAACTCATCCCAGTACTTTCTCTCGATTTTTCTCCACTGCGACCCGTCAGTGGGTGATCTCAACTTCCCATCTTTCTTTCGGTTCTCACTGTGCCATTGCATCAACTTGGCATGCTCTTCGTTTCTGAACAGACGTTTCAACCGTGGTATTATAGGAGCATACCACATCACCTTCGCAGGAACCCTCTTCCTGGGGGGCTCACCGTCAACATCACCAGGGTCATCTCATCTGATCTTATACCGCAATGCACCGCATACCGGGCATGCGTTCAGATCCTTTTATGCATCGCGGTAGAGGATGCAGTCATTAGGGCATGCATGTATCTTCTCCACCTCCAATCCTAGAGGACATACGACCTTCTTTGCTGCGTATGTACTGTCGGGCAATTCGTTATCCTTTGGAAGCTTCTTCTTCAATATTTTCAGTAGCTTCTCAAATCCTTTGTCAGCCACAGCATTCTCTGCCTTCCATTGCAGCAATTCCAGTACGGTACCGAGCTTTGTGTTGCCATCTTCACAATTGGGGTATAACCCTTTTTTGTGATCCTCTAACATGCGATCGAACTTCAGCTTCTACTTTTGACTTTCGCATTGCGTCCTTGCATCGACAATGACCCGGCGGAGATCATCATCATCGGGCACATCGTCTGGTTCCTCTTGATCTTCAGCAGCTTCACCCGTTGCAGCATCATTGGGCACATCGTCTGGTTCCTCTTGATCTTCACCAGCTCCCCCCGTTGCAGCATCACCGTATTCAGGGGGCACATAGTTGTCATCGTACTCTTCTTCTTCGCCGTCTTCCATCATAACCCCTATTTCTCCGTGCCTCGTCCAAACATTATAGTGTGGCATGAAACCCTTGTAAAGCAGGTGGGAGTGAAGGATTTTCCGGTTAGAGTAAGACCTCGTATTCCCACATTCAGTGCATGGACAATACATAAAACCATTCTGCTTGTTTGCCTCAGCCGCATCGAGAAACTCATGCACGCCCTTAATGTACTTGCGGGTGTGTCTGTCACCGTACATCCATTGCCGGTTCATCTGCGTGCATTATATATAATTAAGTGTCCAAATTAATAGAAGTTCATCATCACATTAAAACCAAAGTGCATACATAGTTCTCATCTAACAACATATAGCTCTCCAGAGCATCTAATTAATTAAACCATACATTGAAACTATGTAAAACATTTCAATGCGAAAACAAATGCGATCATAATCGCAACCAAGGTAAAAATTGATCCAACGGCATAATGATACCAAGCCTCGGTATGAATGGCATATTTTCTAATCTTTCTAATCTTCAAGCGCATTGCATCTATCTTGATCTTGTGATCATCGACGACATCCGCAATGCAACTCCAATATCATCTTCTCCTCCTCATTTTTTTTATTTTTTCCTTCAGCAAATTGTTTTCTTCTTCAACTAAATTTAACCTCTCAACAATAGGGTCGGTTGGCATTTCCGATTCACATACATCCTGCATAAATAAAATCTATGTCACGTAGGTCGGCATAATTTTCATAAACAATAAATGAACCAATAGTTATAAAGATAATATATATACCACATCCGAATCATAGACAGGACGAGGGCCGATGGGGGAGGATACCAAAACCATCGCACTATATAAGATGCAATAATAAAAGTAAGAAAATAATACAAGTATCTATGTAAACATACAAGTAAGAATATTTTTCCTTTCAGAAAGAAGATAAAACAAGAGGCTCACCATGGTGGTGCCGGCGATGAGCTCGGCGCGGGTGATCGACGGCGGTGAAGACGGGGACGGGGCGTGACGGACCGCTAAACCTAGACAAATATTATGGAAAATGGAGCTTGGAGGTCGAGCTTGGAGAGGAGAAAGCTTAAGTAGTGTGGCTCGGGCATTCCATCGAACACCTTGTGTGCATAGGAGGTGAGCTAGAGCACCACCAAGCCCTTTCCCCCTCGGCCAGAGAAAAACAGAGCACTGGGGTGCTCTGCTCGCGAGCGAGGGGTATATATAGGCACCTCATTGGTCCCGGTTGGTGGCATGAGCCGGGACTAAAGGGGAGCCTTTGGTCCCGGTTCAAGCCACCAACTGGGACCAATGGTGGTGGGCCAGGAGCGAGGCCCATTGGTCTCGGTTCATCCCACCAACCGGGACCAAAGGTCCAGATGAACCGGGACCAATGGCCCACGTGGCCCGGCCGGCCCCCTGGGCTCACGAACGAGGACCAATGCCCACATTGGTCCCGGTTCTGGACTGAACCGGGACTAATGGGCTGACCCGGCCTGGACCAAAGCCATGTTTTCTACTAGTGCGTGCGGGGTGCTGTCTGAACTCCTGATGGCCACGGCACAATTACTCCCACCCAACGAACAAGCGTACGTACTGGCCAGTGGACATGAGGCTAGTCATAGTGGGGTAAATTAGGTACTCCCTCCATTTTTGTATACAAGGCCACAAATCCATATCAGGTACCAAGGTACTCCCTTCGGTCCTTTTTACTCTGCGTATTAGAATTCTCTGAAGTCAAACTTCACAAAGTTTGACCGTATTTATATGAAAAAATATCAACATCTGCCATGCTAAAGTTATATAATATGAAACTTTAAGTCATGACACATCTAGTGGTATTGATTTCAGATTGTGAATGTTGACACTTTTTTCTACAAAGCTGGTCAAACTTTACGAGGCTTGACTTCAGTTAAATCTTACTCCCTCCTTCCATCTATATAGGGCCTAATGCGTTTTTCAAGGCTAACTTTGACCAAATGTTAGAGTATATGCGAACTAAAAAGGACCGGAGGGAGTAGAAACTAATGGTCATTTAAGCCAATGTTGCAAACTAGTCTTTTCTCCTCGCTTGGCGTGTTAATTAATGTATATTTTCGTCTTCAACGCACAACAAGACAATTCTCTCACTTTTTATTGGTTGATTAATGTGATGCATTAAAATCAACCTTCTCACCTCCGCATGCATGCATGCATGCGGTATTAATGTCCTCGGTTGCTAGTACGAGACAAACCTCATAAATTTTATCTCGATTAGTGTTAGTGGCCTTGTATAGCTGCAAATTGTAATTTAGATAGTGGCCTTGTACAAAAATGGAGGGAGTAGTAACTTAACACATCCCAAGACAATTTTGCTTATGTGGCAAGTATTTAATGAGGAAAGAGGTGTTTGTGGTAACATAATATGTTACTGTAACATAGCGCTTCCCGAGACAAATTGAGTCTATGAGCTAATAAATGAAGCCATCTATAACACTATTAGTATGTTACTTTGCACTATAAAGATAGTAACTTAGACTAGTGTCATATGCATGACACTAGTCTAAATTACTCCCCACTATGACCGGCCTGATGAATTGATGGGAAGACCGACTCGGAGACAGAGATGGATGCATGTGCGGGAAGAAGAGTACAGTACCGTGTACTCGTACGTCCTACCACCTGGGACGAGCGGAGACGCATGGACGTGTTTTCTTCCTGGGAGTTGCCTTGTATGGCCGCACAGATTTCTTATGACTGAGATCAGCGGTGTCGTGGTCGGGCTCGGGCTCGGGCGGGGCTGCCAAGATGAAACGCCGGCAATTGTTACCAGATCACGCGCCATGCATACGTGAATGAATCCATAAACTCACCACGATCGGATCAATTATACTCGACCTCACAATATCTTGCTACTTATTAATCAATCGCAAGATGGGATCTGCATCTATCGATCTAGCTAGCGAATGACGATGGGTCGCTTCTTCTTGAGCCTTGTGGATATATAGGAGTACATGATCTACTTGAAGTACAAGATAAACCAGAATAATTTCTAGTTTATCTCGTGTTTCTTAATATAATCACGTTACTCAACATCCCCGCAGTCACAACGGTAGTGACGCAGACAGTGAGACTAGAGAAGAATCCGAAGGCAAGCCGACGGACACCCCCCGACAGTCGTAATGACCGACGCATCGCGGAAGTCGTGGCTGGAGTTGGAAACCTGCGAGGTTGCTCAAGCAAGGCAGTAGCCCTTTGTGTCCTTGTCGAGGTAGCCGAGAGCGTGGGTGGTGGAGCCATGGTTGAGGTAGCCATGCGAAGAATGCCGTGGTTGAGGTCGAGTCGGGTTGGCCGGTGTCGAGGAAGTCACCGTGGAGCCGCGGGCGCAAGGAGGCACCGAGTGAGCATGAGCGCAGTGGTGTTGAAGTAGTGGTGCGCCGGGAACAAGATGTTGTTGACGACGTGTCGCGACGGGTTTGCCAAGCCCGGGGACACATCATAGACGAAGGCACGCACCGGTGTTGCCAGCACAGGGCATGCATAGACAGACAAAGGCGAAGTTGACGAAGCGCCACACCAGGCTTGCCAGGCCTGGGGACACGTTCGTGGATGAAGGCACGCGGCGGTGTTGCCAGCACCGGGCATGCGTAGACAGATGAAGACGAAGTTGACGGAGCGCCGCACTAGGCTTGCCAGGCCCGGGGACATGTCATGGACAAAGGCACGCGGCAGTGTTGCCAGCATCGGACACGCTGAGACTGGGACCCGTACGAGCTGTATGCCATATCAAAGAAGTCGGAAAGGCCAGCAGAGAAGAACTCGACGACGATTGCGGCGTCCATCGACGCGGGGCCCATGTCACCAATAGTGGTCGGAGTAGACGAAGTGGTTGGGGTAGATGACGGCGACGCTAGAGACGGGCTGGTGCTGGACGAAGACGAAGGGAGGTGGATGGGCGGCAGCGTCGGCTACGGGGGTAGCGGCGGCGGCGGCCGAAGAAGAGCGGCGGCAGCGGCCCGACGGCGGCGGCGGTGCTCGAAATAGGCAAGGAGAACCCAACATCCTGACGAAGACCGGCGCGGACGATGGTGTTCCCGCGCCATGGGAGACGACGGCGGTGGACCACGGGCCGCGGCGCTACAGCCCGAAGGGGTGACGCAGCGGTGGCGGGCAGGTCAGGGCAATGGCGGAAGACCTCGGGGCGGTTGTAGGGACCGCGAGCCGCGGCGCTCCAGCCCGAAGGGGCGGTACAGCGGCGGAGCGTGGGTCGGTGCAAACGCCGGGATGGCCTCGGGACGGTGACGTGGACCACGTGTCATGCTCGCTACGCCCCGACGGGGCGACGCAACGGCGGTGTGAGGGTCGGTGCAGCCACATGGACGGCCTGGAGCGGACGGCCTCGGGGTGGCGATCGACTGCGGGCTGCGGCACTATGGCCCGAAGGGGCGACGCAACGGTGACACGGTTTGGGGCAGCTGGGAGAAGAACCATGGGACGACGGCGCTGCGGCCTGATGGGGCGACGTAGCGGCAGCCCATTGCTCGATCGGTAGAGTGACACGCTGAACTCGGGACAGTCTTCACAGCGCCAGCGGAGGCGCGCGCAACCGACGGACCAGGTCGGTCACACGGCGTGGATGAGGCGGATCGCGGCAGCGGCCGGGTAATCCTGATCGCGCTTGAGGTCGGGGACTGGAGACGGGGTGGCGGCAGAATCCGAGATAAAGCCGATGACGATGAACGGCGTGGGACGACGTGCGAATGAGCGCGTCAGCACCGGCACCCGGGCCACCAAAGCAGCGCCGGCGCCAGGGCAACGAGGCCCGAGCGACCAATGGAGCAGCGGGGCCCGAGCTCAAGGCAGCCGATGGGCTTGGCACAGCTGGCCCGACGATGCCGATGAGGCAACCCGCAGGGCCACCGTGCAGACACGGCGGAGGCGGATGGCGTGGATCAATTAGCAGGTCGACGCGTGAGCGGGGACTATGATTGGTCGCCGCATGGCGCAAGGCCACCGGATGTAGACGATGCAGGTGTCCCGGTCGGAGCAGGGCGGTAACGGCCGGCGCAGGGCGATGGGCGGGCCGGCGCGCGGACGGCAGCCTTAAGGGACCGCCTGTCACACGAGGTCACCGGGTCAATGAAGTAGCCGGCCGGTTGTGCCAGTGTCAGAGTGGAGGCGAGGGGTGTCAACGGCGGCGGACGACGCAAACCGATCAAATATAAATCAGAAAACCAAAAAAGAAAACGTCGGTCAAAGCGACCGGCGAGAGAGAGAGAGAGAGAGAAACCTGGATCAAATGATCGAAAAAAACTCTTTAAGGCAGTCGACCAACACGGTCGGCGGACGATCCTTAGGTACGTGCGGCGTGCAAGTGTGAAAGCGGTGGCGGCTTGCGATAGATACCATGTTAGAGGAAGAAAGATTAGTGAAATTGTTCGCTGTATTGCTTAAGCCTCGTGGGCATATATATAAAAGTACATGATCTACTTGAAGTACAAGACAAGCCAGAATAATTCCTAGTCTATTTCATATTTCTTAAGAGCAACTCCAATGGGACGACCCATTTCGTCCGCGGTCGTCTGTTTGGATCGGCACGGACAGATAGGCGACCCAACGCGCCAACCCAAATGAACGCACGCCCGTTTTTCGTCCGCGAGCGATCATTTCCTAACCCATTTTTAAGCCTGATTTGCGTCGGCGCGGACACACGACGGACGCGTGCGCGGTCGCCTACTCCTGTCCCCGGGCCCGCTAGTCTGTGGCACATTGGCCTCCTTCCTCCGGCCAACAAGCAACCCTCGCCCCCGCCTCCTCCGTCACCGACGCCACCGCCCATTTTTGCGGCGACTTTCCAGCTGCCGCCACCTCCACATCCATCCAGCAACGCTGCCTCCCCATCCACCCAGCAACGCGGCCCCTGCCCCCAGTCGCCCACTGCCGCCGGGGAGCAAACTAGTTCCCGCCGCCGCTTCCCCCACCGCGTAGCCGCCCGCGACCAAGAAGACACCTCGCCGCCCCCGCTACATACGACCGGCACGCTCGGCGGACGCCGTCACACTCGTCGGACGCCGGCAGGGCAGCTAGCTGGTCTATGGGCACCGCGTCTCCCCTTGTCGGCCGTCTCCTTCTTCGACGCCCGCAAGCTGTTCGACAATTTGCCAAGGTACGAAAATGGACTCCGCCGACGAGTTCTTTTTGCACAATTTCATTTGCGACTCCGACGATTCGTCGTCTGACGAGGAGGAGGAGATATTGACTGCCGTGTTGGTCCATCACCATCTCAACAACCAACGGCCGTTGTTCCGTGGCTCCATTCCGGGCCACCTTCCGACGTTGAATCGTAACCGAGAGAGCGGGCATTTCCTTCTCTGGAAGGACTACTTTAATACAACAAACCCGTTGTTCAAACATCACAAATTTCGCCGCCGGTTCCGTATGAGTAGGCATGTTTTCAACCGTATTAGAAAGGGAGTGGTCGGCTATGATGACTACTTCAAGTGCAAAGAGGATGCCGTTGGCAAGATTGATTTCTCCTCTTATCAGAAATGCACTGCCGCCATACGAATGCTTGCATACGGAATGCCCGGTGATCTCATTGACGAGTACGTCCGTATGAGCGAGTCTACATGCCTAGAGTCCATGTATAAGTTCTGCAAGGCTGTGTTTGCTGTGTTTGGCCCTGAGTACTTGAGAGAGCCGACAGCTGCAGATACAGCCCGTTTATTGGCGATGAATGCTAGCAGCGTCTTCCCGGGGATGCTTGGCAGTATAGACTGCATGCACTGGGAGTGGAAAAACTGCCCTTCTGCTTGGCAAGGGCCGTATAAGGGACATGTCAGGGCTTGCACTGTCATACTAGAGGCCGTGGCGTCTCAAGATCTCTGGATCTGGCACTCTTTCTTTGGCATGGCTGGATCACACAATGTATCAACGTGCTTCAGCGCTCGCCGGTGTTTGCTAGGCTTGCCGAAGGCAACAACCCACCGGTGAACTTTACTGTCAACGGCCACAACTACGACAAAGGGTACTATTTGGGTGACGGTATCTATCCTCAGTGGACCACTATTGTAAAGACAATACCCAACCCTGTTGGAGAAAAAAGGAAAAGATTTGCCCAAGAGCAAAAGAGTGCTAGAAAGGATGTCGAGCGTGCCTTTGGTGTTTTGCAATCTCGATGGGGCATCGTTCGGTATCCTGCTAATACTTGGAGCACGCAGAAACTATGGGAGGTGATGACTGCTTGTGTGATCATGCACAATATGATCGTAGAAGACGAGCGCCCGGAACGTCTATACGATCAAGGCTTTCAGTTTCAGGGTGAGAATGTTGTGCCTGAGCATGGAGTAGCGGCAACATTTGAGCAGTTCACTTAGTTTCATAAAGACATGCGTGATTGGAAAACTCACGTGCAACTGTAAAATGATTTGGTTGAGCATATGTGGACTCATGTTGGCAACCAATACATGTATCTTCTTTTATCCGTTTGTAAAACTATGTGAAACATTTTTATTTTTATTTGGCATGTAAATTATACTATTTATTTGGGCGGACTATTTTGTTTGTTAAATTTTCGTTTCATAATATGTTGAATGCATTGCAAAATTGAACGGCCAGCCGGCTACGCCTGCACATATGGGGTTGACGCGTTGGGCGCGCTGCCGACCCATATATAAAACAGGGCGGATGTCGAGCGGACGGTCGATTCAAACGAACAAAAAGCGGATAAAATCGCCATCCGTTTGGATCGGTTCATTAGAGTTGCTCTAATACAATTATATTACTCAACAGTCCTAGCTAGCTAGCTAGCTAACCATAGCCAGCCATCGACCGGCCGGACAAATTTTGTGCGCCCCCTAATCTCGTGGCTATCACCCGCCGTACAGAGACTGCTACCACAGCTCAGTCGCCAACTTGTGGTTGCACTCTTCTCGTGCCCTTCTCGTGAGTCAGTCAGTCCGTGCGTACCACGTTCGGAGGCCAGGGCCCGGCCGGAAGGGAACAACGACAAAAACAATGGAACAAAGGGAGTATATTTTTTTGTTAAAATATTGATTTCATTTTAATCAAAGTGGTTCATTACAATCCTCTTGGCAATGAGTGCCAATTTCGTCTGGGCCATGGCGGAGCCAGACGGCCGTGCAATAGATGATCTACCCATCAACAATAAAGGCTCTGCGCCCCACTCCAAAGCGAGTGGCAATGCCTTCTGCATATGCTGAAACTTCTACTTCAAGGGCGCTAGAACATGTACGAAGAAAAACACATGATGCAAAGACGATATGTTCTTCACGGTTCCGCAGTATCATACACAAAAATTAATATATGCTCCAAAACCTAATTAAGTTTCTCTCTTTAACACACACAAAAAGATTTCCTTTGGTTCTGTAGCATTTCTTGAAATTGGCCGATAAGCTCGAGAAGAGGGAGTGCATCTAGCATGTCACGATTCCTTTGATCTTTTAGCGATATTTTATTCACGTTTTTTTATGCCAACCATTATTATATTTTGCATCTAGACGGACAATTGTGCCGTTTTTAGCAATAATGGGAGGGGACACCATTACCTAATTATAAAAAGGCGGAGTGAATTTTGTGAAGATTACTAGAACTCTTTTACACCGAGGGGAACCAAGAGATTCAACATTTCTTTACAATTTTCTGCCAATGTCAAAGTATAGTGATGATCACCCATTGAGGTAGTTTGATGCAAGACAAAAGGTATGCTATGAGGTCGTTGGGGCAGAGGTCTCGAGGAGTATATCCAAGGCTGCAGAAGCGGCCCGAAGCCCGATGGAGAATATCTAAAAACTAGAATGCCACTAGGCCTAGGGAGCAATTCTCATTGATTTCATGATACCTCATATTCCCTAAATTTAAGCTTCTAATGGTCTTTTCTTCTTCCCTAATTCTGTTCCTTTCAAGCCAGTGATTGATAGCAACAGAAGTATGCCCGCGGTTGGGTGTTCTCCTACTTGAGTGTGGATGAGAATGGTTATGACGACACACACATATATAGGGACACAAACATACATGACATTGAAGGCGTGTTTGAAGGTTGGCCGATGGAACTACAGTATCATATACTTCCTCCGTCCGAAAATACTTGTCATCAAAATGAATAAAAGGGGGTGTATTTAGATGTATTTTAGTTCTAGATACATCTTTTTTGTCCATTTTGATGACAAATATTTTCGGACGGAGGAAGTACTATTTATTATAACGATTTCATTCTGAAAAAATATATATCAAATTCATGTCAGAAATGGCTTTTTGGACATGATCTCTAGCAAATGTTGGGTCACGTATTTCTTCTAGTACAACCTCCTAGTGAACCATCGATCGGCCAGACATCGGTATGAGTGGATACACCTCCTGATTTTATTTCTAATTTCATAGCGGATGATGTAAATATTGTTTGACGTTGAATAAAGCTAGCCGTGAAGGTTTTCTCGTCGGAAAAAAAGAACCATCGGTCAGCCGGACACAATTGTACGGCGCAGGCTGGTTGCACCCTAATCTCGTGGCTGTTATCAGCCAGTACATCTCCACGTTTGCTACAGGTTGCTGCTACAGCCCAGTATTATTTTTTCTGAGAATGCTGCTACAGCCTACAGCCCAGTCACCAACGTCTGATTAGTCAGTCCATGCGAGAACGGGGCGTCGACCCGTTGGCTGGGCAGCTGAGATTGCTGCCAGCTCATCTGAGTTCGAGTCCTGACACGGACACGTGGTACTCACGAAGTTTTTTCTATAAAGAAAAGCCAACGAGGGTTAGCCCTTGGGTTGGTTTCATTTTTGATTAGTCAGTCCATGCGTTGACGTTCACAAGCCAGGGCCGTCCGGAATGGAACACCAATGACAGTGATCTATAGCCCAGTGGGCGTGTTTTGTTGGGAGGACGAGACCGGACAAGAATGGTTCAAGTGATCACGTCACCTCGTCCAATTTTATTCCCTCCTTTCAGGTTTATTTCAGTTTATATACCTTTTATTTTGAAAAAATGGTAAGCATAAGTTATACTTCCTCCGTTCGAAAAAACTTGTCCCAAACTTGTTACTCAAATGGATGTATCTAGCACTAACTTGGTGCTAGATACATCCATTTAAGGGACAAGTTTTTTCGAACAGAGAAAGTATGATTTTTAACATAAACAGTGTTCACTATTAAATCCATGAATTAGTCTTCTTTTGTGTAGCTTACGTCGTCAACCATTTCATCGTGAAACGTTATACACATGTAGAGTACATCCATATGTGTATGTGGCTTTTTTTTTAGATTTTTGATACTTCAAAGTGTGAAATTTGTTTTTTTTTTCAAAAAAAAAGAGAGTCTGCGCCACGGACACCTTTCCCCCTTGAAATGTGCTGCTCATTCCTCTTTCCCAGTAAAAAAAAGTCAGGCGCAGTTTGTAGCAAGGCATGAAATTTGTTGGGAGATATATATTTTTTAAAGATCCAACATGTTGATTGTCGGGAGACAATTAATTTTCAACCTGCGGGTTCTTAGTCATGAGTACCCTTCATCAAAAGAACTGTAGGTAAAGTCCGAATTTACCTATCAACCATTTCCACTAATTTTGTTTAATTTCCTTTACAGAAAAATATCGTTTGAGTTTATCAATTTCGGCCATCACATATTTTGATGCAAGACATAATTTCGTCGTCCGGACTGATTTAGTAAGGGGCCTACCTCGCTAGAATGTTTTTTTGACACGGCATGGGAATTACTTTCACAATATTATGGACCCTAGTTTTTTTGCACCGGAGATGATCCAGAGGCTAGCTTCGGTCGTGATGGAGGCAAGTAATATAGTCGGTGGCATGCTCTCCTGCTTGAACACTCTCGCGTATCGCTCGTTCCAAATAGTCCATGAGACAAGCATGGTGAGGGATGCCTTGGCTTGTCTGAATGGAGTGGCACTGTCGCGAGTACTTGCCCACCAATCCTCAGCCGAGTCGAACAAGGGCCAAGTGTTTGTGTCAAGCCCGAGAATGTGGTATTTGTCAATGACCAAAGACCATAGCCTTCTCATGTAGCGGCACTTGTAGAGGAGGCGAGTCCCGCTTTCTTGAACCCTCTTGCAAAGAGGGCACATGTCAAAATTTGGCCATCCATGCTTTGCCAATCTATCGGTGGTCCGAATTCCATCTTGAAGAGGTAACCAAGCAAAGAACTTGACTTTTGGAGGAGCCCAAGCCTTGCAAACCATTTTATCCATGGGAAAGAGAACCATCCCTAAAAAATGTGCCTTGTATGCGGATGCCGCCGAGTATTGCCCACCAGTCGTGTGCTTCCATAGGATTCACCCTCGATGAGCTCATCGAGTTCGACATCGTGCAAGAGCATCCAAAGAGTGAAAAGCCGCGAGATGTGCTCGACGGAGACGTTGTTTGGTCGCTTGATCATGAGAATCCATGCGTTATGCTTGAAGGCCTCCCGCACTTTCCAATTCTTTCTCGTGGAAGCGTCGTGAATGAGCGGGGCAATGTCTATTGGCATGCGCCCAAGGAGCCAAGGCGAGTCCCAGAAAGGGGTCTTCGCACCATTACCGACTGTGATAGTGGTGGATGCATAGAAGAAGTCAAGGTCCTCCACGTCATAAGGGTTTCCCATTCCCACCCACATCTTGGTGGGCTCCTTTCATTCATACCACGGCTAATGCAACCGGAGAGGACGCGTAAACTTGTCGGTGTTGAGCACCCCAAGACCCCCATACTCAAGAGGCCGGCAGACAATCTCCCAATTTACTTCGCTAGAATGTGATACATTGAGAACATCAAGAAGATAGAATACTGCTTGGCCCAGAGAGCATTTTTCATTGCTTTCCTGGTGCCTCATATTCCCTAAAGTATTCTTTTCTTATTTCCTAGTTCTGATTCTTCGAGAGCCGGTCATTGATATCAGCGGAAGTATGCATGTGATTGGGCTATGTTTTGTTGGAGTGGATGAGAGTGGATGTGCCAATACACAGACACACATATTTAAGGACGTGAACATCCACAACACTTAAGCATGTTCAAAGGTTGGCCCATGGAACTATACTATTTATTATATTTCAAAAACTACATTTTATATATGATTTCATGGTCTGTCATAACTTACATTAAGTGTGACTTGTGCGATTCTAGCTTGAATGGTCGACATTGCCTTTTCTTTGCATGGAGGTCGACACTGCCTCAAGCATATGTATCAGACATACTCGTCGGTGTATTATACCAGCTA